>NC_090448.1:1068410583-1068711152 GCF_031143425.1 Pleurodeles waltl
TCAGAAGTGGAGAGAAGGGTCCATTCACAGATGCTGGACCTCCCTGAATGGGTGTGTGCTGTGACCAGGTCACAGGCAGCACAACAGGGAAATGCTGGACACTTGGACCCTGGAACAATGGGCCAGGCCTCCAAGAAAAAGAGAAAGGGCACTGGGTCTGGATTGCCAGCCCCAACAAGTACAGAGGGTCAGGAAGAATCCAACCCTGAGGGGGAGGATCTGAACTCTGAGGGAGGGACACTTTCCCTGCAAACTATGCCTGATTTGGCAGAACTGCAAGGGGCAGGTGGGCCCACCAGAGAAGATTTGTGCCAGGGACAAAGAGAGTGTCCCACTCTTGAGGGCCTGAGGCAGACTGCTGCCAGGCAAGAACAAGGGGATACCAGTGGGTCCCACAAGGTTTACTGGGAGGATGGAGTTCTCTACACTGAGGCAAGGGCCCTCAAACCAGGGGCTACTAGGAGAGTAGTGGTCCCCCAGAAGTATAGAGAATTCCTCCTTACCTTAAGCCATGATATCCCCTTAGCTGGACATTTGGGACAGACCAAGACCTGGAACAGGCTGGTCAACCATTTTTATTGGCCCCAAATGTCAGAAAAAGTCAGGGAGTTTTGCAGCTCCTGTGTCACCTGTCAAGCCAGTGGCAAGACAGGAGGCAAACCAAAGGCTCCCCTGATACCACTGCCAGTGGTTGGGACTCCCTTTGAGCGGGTGGGGATTGACATTGTTGGTCCCCTAGACCCACCAACTGCTTCAGGTAACAGGTACATTGTGGTGGTAGTGGACCATGCCACCAGGTACCCTGAGGCAATACCCCTCCGGACAGTCACTGCTCCCACAGTGGCTAGGGCCCTACTTGGTGTGTTCACCAGAGTGGGATTCCCAAAGGAGGTGGTCTCAGATAGGGGCACAAACTTTATGTCAGCCTATCTGAAAGCCATGTGGGATGAGTGTGGTGTTACTTATAAGTTCACCACCCCCTACCACCCACAGACCAATGGTCTCGTGGAAAGATTTAATAAGACCCTGAAGGGCATGATCATGGGTTTGTCTGACAAACTCAGGAGGAGATGGGATGTCCTCCTCCCATGCCTGCTGTTTGCCTACAGAGAGGTGCCACAGAAGGGGGTTGGATTCAGCCCCTTTGAGTTACTGTTTGGGCACCCTGTAAGAGGCCCATTGTGCTTGGTGAGAGAGTCTTGGGAAAAGCCTCTCAAAGAATCCAAGGAGAATGTGCTAGATTATGTACTGGGCCTGCGGTCACGCATGGCCGAGTATATGAAGAAGGCAAGCAGAAACCTGGAGGCCAGCCAGGAGCTCATGAAGCTCTGGCATGATCAAAAGGCTACCATGCCTGAGTATCACCCAGGACAGCTGGTGTGGGTTTTGGAGCCTATGGCTCCTAGGGCACTTCAGGCCAAATGGACTGGGCCCTATCCAATTCTGGAGAAAAAAGGTGAGGTCACCTACTTGGTGGACCTTGGCACCCCCAGGAATCCTCACAGGATCCTGCATGTAAACAGGATGAAACCCCACCAGGACAGGGCAGACATGACCATGCTAATGGTCACTGATGAAGGGAAGGAGGAGGAGGGTGAACCTCTGCCAGACCTCCTGTCCTCAAAGGCAAAAGATGGGTCAGTAGAGGGAGTGGTACTCTCTCCCAATTTGACAGATCAGCAACAAAAAGACTGTAAGCAAGTTTTGGGACAGTTTGCTAGTCTGTTCTCTCTGACCCCTGGACTCACCAATTGGTGTGTCCATGATGTTGACACTGGTGACAGCTTGCCTGTCAAGAACAAGCTGTACAGGCTGTCTGACCAGGTCAAGGATAACATCAAAGCTGAAGTGGCTAAGATGTTGGACCTCAAGGTAATTGAGCCCTCTGATAGTCCTTGGTCCAGTCCAGTGGTACTGGTGCCCAAAGCTAATCCCCAAGGTGGGAAGAAAGAATTGAGATTCTGTGTGGACTACAGAGGTCTAAACGCAGTCACTAGGACTGATGCTCACCCCATACCTAGAGCTGATGAGCTCATTGACAGGTTGGGGGCTGCCAAATTCCTGAGCACATTTGATCTGACCTCAGGATATTGGCAGATTGCCTTAAGTCCAAGAGCTAAGGAGAGGTCAGCATTTTCCACACCAGAGGGCCACTTTCAGTTCAAGGTGATGCCCTTTGGCATGAAAAATGCTCCTGCCACCTTCCAACGGTTGGTGAACAGAGTCCTATCTGGGTTGGAATCTTTCAGTGCAGCTTATCTGGATGATATAGCTGTATTTAGTTCCACCTGGAAGGACCACCTGGTCCACCTGAAGGAAGTGCTTCAGGCCATGCTTCAAGCAGGCCTGACTATCAAGGCAAGCAAGTGCCAGATAGGGCAAAGCTCTGTTGTGTACCTGGGCCACCTTGTTGGTGGAGGCCATGTACAACCTCTCCAGCCCAAGATCCAGACTATTCTGGATTGGGAGGCTCCTAAAACCCAGACTCAGGTCAGGGCCTTTCTTGGCCTGACTGGGTACTACAGGAGGTTTGTTCAGAATTTTGGGACCATAGTGGCCCCTCTGACTGAACTTACCTCCAAGAAACAGCCCAAAAAGGTCATTTGGACCCCAGAGTGTCAGAAAGCTTTTGACACCCTAAAGCAGGCTATGTGTTCAGCACCAGTGTTACTGGCCCCTGACTATAGCAAGGAGTTTGTAGTACAAACAGATGCTTCAGAGGAAGGGATTGGGGCAGTGTTAGCACAAGTTAATGAAGAGGGCCATGATCACCCAGTTGCCTTCATCAGCAGGCGACTACTCCCTAGAGAGAAAAAATGGAGTGCCATTGAGAGGGAGGCCTTTGCTGTGGTCTGGTCCCTGAAGAAGTTGAGGCCTTACTTGTTTGGCACTCACTTCCGTGTACAAACTGACCACAGACCTCTCAGATGGTTGATGCAGATGAGGGGGGAAAACCCAAAACTGTTAAGGTGGTCCATTTCCCTTCAGGGGATGGACTTCACAGTGGAGCACAGACCTGGGACTGCCCATGCCAATGCAGATGGCCTTTCCAGGTTTTTCCACTTAGCTGATGAGGACTACCAGGGTGTAGGTTAGTACCCATCACCTTTCATCTGGGGGGGGGGCAGTGTAGGAAAGTCCTCCTTTTTTGCCTGATCACCCCCACTCTTTTTGGATGGGTACTGGTGGTTACTGACTCTTGGCTGTGCCCTGGGTACTGCTAACCAGTCCCAGGGCCTGTGCTCTTTGTAAAATGGATATGCAAATTAGGCTAATTATAATTGGCTAAGTTAACCTACCTATAAGTCCCTAGTATATGGTAGGGCATGTAGGTTTAGGGACCACAGCATAGGTGGTGCACACCTAGGTGCACTGCTGAGGTGCCCAGTGTCATTTTAAAAGCAAGCCTGCCTTGCTGGCTGCTTTTAAATTAAAGTTATATGCAAATTCGACTTTGGAATTAAAGGTACTTCCAAAGTCTTAAACTACCTTATTTTTACATATAAGTCACCCCTAAGGTGTGCCCTATGTGCCCCTAGGGCTGGGTGCCATGTAACTATAAGCAGGGACTTTATAAAAATAGATTTATAAGCCCTGGTGAGGTAAAAACAGCCAAATTCGTTTTTCCCTCATTGAAGTAAATGGCCTTCATAGGCTAGAATGGGCAGACTTTATTTTAAATTTTAAAGTCTCCTTAAATGTTACACACCAAGAATTTGGTATCAAATTAATTGTTGTAATAAATCCCACAACTTCCAGTTGTTGGATTTAATATAACTTGTTCAGGTAAAAAGTTTAGATTTTACCTAAAAAGTTGCCAATTTCAGCTCTGCATTGTTTTTGCTGCTGTGCTCTGATTGGCCAGCCTGCAGCAGCTTCTGCCAGGCTGCCTTGATAAGGTGTGAAGTGGCCTGGCTTCACACAAAGGAATGTGCTTGGGGGAGAGAATCTCCCCTCAGCAGATGGTGAGGCAGGAAGGGGGAGGGCAGCCAAACTGGTCTTCAAAGGCAGAGAAGGACATCTGGAGCACCCAGCAACATCCCCACATCCTGCAACCCCAGACAATTAGGTGCCCCCTTGATTAGATTAGGAGAGGGCAGGAGAGGGGTGTGTTTATGATTTTTAGCCACACCAGTGGGTGGGCTCAGCCAGATGTAACCTCCAAAAATCAGATTCATCCATGTTGGATTTTTAGAGACTGTTGCCTTCTGGGATGGATTTTTGCCACACTTCCCAGGAAGTGGTCATCACAGGGGGACGACCCTGTCCCTGATTGGAGAACCAGGGCCCCCCTGCTTTTCACCCAGGAGCAGGTATAAAACTGGCAGACCTGCACCCACACCTCAGATCCCCACCAAATTTCAAGAAGAAGGAACTAAAGGAGAAGAAGGACTGCCCTGCTGGACCCCTGGCCTGCACCTGGAACCTGCACTCAGAAGGACTGCACCAGCTGCACACTTGGGCTTCACCACAAGAAGGACTTTGCCTGGCTTCAACTGGTTCAAGGAGGGACTCCCTGTTTGCTACAGGTGAAAAATTGCTATCCAGAGTCCCCTGCACCAACTCCTGAAAAAGTGACCAGCTGACCACTGTCCAGTGGCCAAAAAGGAGTTGGCGCCAGGTGCATTCTGGGAGTTGAAGTCCGCAACCCCCAAGGACCATCACAGAACTTCTGGACCCTTGGGGTGTGCTGTGGACCCCAAAAGAACCTTAAAAGAACATCTGGGTGAAGCCCCAGAAGTTTGGAAAAGATTTGAGAATTTTTGAAAAAAAGCTCCAGAGAGGGACCGACCCGCCGCGGAAATTCTAGCCGGCTTGCCTCAACCGCGACCCGGCCTGACTTCGTGGTTCGTCCCGGTAAAGAAAAACATCCGAAAAAGAGACTAAGTCCGAAGGTAAAAAGTTGACCGGGACCTCCCAGCCATCGTATCCGAGAAGGGCTCCACGGACGTCGGATCAAGATCCAGGTTTACCCCGGTCGAAGGATTTTCATCTCGAAAAAACGACTAAGTCCGAAGGTAAAAATCACCACCGAGGAAACCCACATCGCGTATCCGGACAAAGGCTCCAGGAGGTCGGATTCAACTGGCAGGTTCGTCCCGGTGAAGAAAAACTTCAAAATAAAGACTAAGGGGGTCATTACGACCCTGGCGGAACAAGTCCGCCAGGGCCGTGGGACGCGGTGGCACCGCCGACAGGCCGGCGGTGCCCCACGGGGCATTCTGACCGCGGCGGCTCAGCCGCGGTCAGAGAAGGGAAACCGGCGGTCTCCCGCCGGTTTCCCGCTGCCCCAAAGGAATCCTCCAAGCCGGCGCAGCATGCTGCGCCGGCATGGGGATTCCGACTCCCCCTCCCGCCATCCAGTTCCTGGCGGTTCTCCCGCCGGGAACCGGATGGCGGGAGGGGGAGTCGCGGGGCCCCTGGGGGCCCCTGCCGTGCCCATGCCTATGGCATGGGCACGGCAGGGGCCCCCGTAAGAGGGCCCCTAAAAGTATTTCAGTGTCTGCAAAGCAGACACTGAAATACGCGACGGGTGCAACTGCACCCGTCGCACCTTCCCACTCCGCCGGCTCTATTACGAGCCGGCGTCATCGTGGGAAGGGAGTTTTCCCCTGGGCTGGCGGGCGGTCTTGTGAAGACCGCCCGCCAGCCCAGGGGAAAACTCGGAATACCCTCCGCGGTCTTACGACCGCGGAGCGGTATTTCGGAGGGGGGAAGCCTGGCGGGCGGCCTCCGCCGCCCGCCAGGCTCGGAATGAGGGCCTAAGTCAGAAGGTAACTTTTTAACCGAGGCCTCCCGCGACTTGTAGCCGAGCAGGGCTCCATCGCGGTCGGCCTGAAACTTTGACTTTGCCCCGGTCCTGGTGCAACCAGATGACCCGATTGGTGCTTTTTGTTTCTAAGCGCTAGAAAAATAATAATTCTTTAAAAATTCATATCTCCGGTTCCCCTGAACCGATTTTAATCGTTTTTGTGTCATTTTAAAGATAAAAATATAAACTATTTTTATAAATTGGTTTTGGATTTTCAAACTGTTTCCTGTGTTTTATTTAATTACTGTTTTGTGATATTTGAATGCTTTACACACTGTCTCCTAAGTTAAGCCTTGACGCTCGTTGCCAAGGTACCAAGGGTTGAGCTGGGATTAATTTACTGAGACCTAACTGTACCTAGGTGGAGGTTGGTGGCTTGTTGCTAGGTGTAGGTACCTACCTGCCCCTACCAATAACCCATTTTCCAACAGTTGCTCTTTAATTTATAGAATGAGCAATTGTGCACATATACAAAACTGCTGTTAAATGCTTAATCAATTAGAAAACACATTCAATAGATATAAATAGGGCCCCCCCAAAAAAAACGAAATTATCTATTTTTGCAAAAAAATAAATAAATTTACAGCATTTTTCTTAGATGCATTGTATTACATGTTCACAGGCAAACTTTTCAGCTGCAGTATATTTGATAGGAATGTTCAATTCAGCCAGCACTTTCCCAGTTAAACACGGGTGGAATTTTGCATAACCTTCCTTTTAAATGAAAGTGGCGCAAAAATGTGACGCATTTCAAGTTAGGCTTATGCGCTTAGGCTTGTGAGTTAATGTATCCCAAATAATAGGCAAGGGATGCAGCTTGCTTTTATATGTGGAATTATCACAAAAAAAAAGAATAATTGGGTTTAAAAATAAATAAAAATAAATTATTAATTATGGAAAAATTATTTAAAAAATAAGTGCCTTTCAAAATCGTTTTTTAATATTTATAAAGCTTAATACCTATACTATGACCTCCTAGCATTACAATTTAATTTAAGTTATGTTGCACCGCTAAAATGACATTTGTATGTGCAATTTTCCCTTGGCGCAGGAGCAAACAAGCTCATTTCTATAAAGTTAATATTTTCAATGGCTGACTCATGGATTGTGTAATAGACATTCTGGTAATGCATATTATGCAAGAAAATTGTAGGATACTGATTTTTAATGCCTAAAATATCAAAGTCGATTTTGGTCAAAAGCACTGTTTAAACTGCATTTTCTTTCATTCAGAGTACTTTTTAAAGTGTCTCAGGCTTCAGTAAATGCATACATTTAGGTTTGATATATATTTGCAGGTTGTGCCTTCTTATGATTCAATGAGTCAATGTGCCAGTACAAAGGCTTGTTTTAATATCGAGGTTGAAGGTTCTAACTTCAGCTGGGCCTACTGAGACGTTCATTCATTCGAGGTTGATGAAATATGTACCATTGCATGGGATTGCAATAAGCATTTATTCTAACAACTGGTATGTGTGTTATTAAGGTTTGTGAATTATTCACAGTAAATGTTGTTTAATAATCGGGAAATAGAGCTAATTGTTTTTTAGCGCCTAAAAAGGAAAACATTTTTTTTTTTAAATAGAGTGAATTATTGCAGGTTAGAAGGAAAACAGGAAGGCCTACTGTCTTTGACAGATTCAGAGTGGCAGAAGCTAGGAGAGCTACAGAGGCTGGCTCAAGTCACGCTGCTGAGATGCTATCTTTAGTTTTCCCATAAACAATGGAGAAGGCTGTCATGTTGACACTTGTGACCTTTTAAATTAGGGCCTTGTCTCTGTGAAATGCAGAATGACCCTACGGGCCTCTAAAAGTGGGATTTCTGGTTTCTCCAGAAGAACATCAATACAATTAAAGAACTTAATTCCAAAGGGAAAATATAAAAAAAGGGGTTTCTTCGAAAGTCCCAACATCATGTTAAATGCTCTGCAGAACTGATACATTTGTGTCTCCGCTCTAAAAAAATAAAATGATGCCTGCTAGTTGCTTTTATTTGACAGAAAACGAAGTGTTGCATTAAGTCTTAGACAGAAAATAAGATGCAGCTCTTTTCTAAAATTTTGAAGGCTACATGCCTTAATGAGAACTTATTTTTCACAGTGGAAATTGTAGGTGCCAAATTAATATGGAGTGTCAGTGTAACAATTTTTACTTTTAGAAAGGTAAAACTAAGGTGGCTTGATGTTGCGAAGTAACTGACAAGAGGGTAACAGTTAAGTAATGGAAATTTATTTTAGTGTATTTGGTCCTATCATGAATTGTTCTTGCTGGTCCTGTATGTTAGAAGAGAAACAGTAAAGTTATATTTGACAGCAGATTTCCATTGCCTGGTGATCTACTGTCAAAAGGAGGGTAAGGATTTTAAACCTGACAAATTAAACAGGCCCAAATATTGGGTTTTGGGCTGCAGGTTTACAGTGCATAAAGTACATGACATGGTGTTTTGTGTCACCGCTTATTCACACATGCTATTGTTTTGTCTATGCTTTTTGTGCTTGATACACAGCAAGTATATCTGATAGCTTGACGTTTTGTGCGTTATTATTATTTTGTATTTGTTTTTTTTTTGCATGTTTGTTGCTGCTTTTGATACTATTACAAGCTCCCCTGTGTTGTGAGGGGATGGTCATGACGATGCCCATCGCTACGCAACAGTTGGTTGAACTTGTTCTGGTTACTAAATTCCACAGATAATGATATTTCATGCTGTGAACATAAGAGACAACACTTCACCAGTGCATGTCTATTTGGCTATAATGGTATTGAAGGAAAATAAAAAGAGATATACAGGATCAAAGTGTGTCACCTGCAGTTAGTCACGTTACTGCCCCTTCCCTTAAAGGAACAGGCAGCCCTACATTTATGTAGCCTTGATTGGACCTAAGGATGAAATTATAGATCTGTGACTCAAGGTGGCCTAATTTCTATATTACATTAGTCAATGATGTTCTGTTTCCTAAGTAGCATATGGCTTTTGTTCCTTAAAAGAAAACCAGGTTTTAATTTTTTCCTGAAGAAGGAACTGAAACATTAGCTAGGAGTGACGTATATGGTGTAGTCACCAACGGTAGAGTTAAAATTTGTGTAACTTTGGCCTTTGTGTATCACCCGTACTCTCGGTGTTGTGTCACATGCCTGACTATCACCCAAATATTTTTTTTGTTTTTCCTATAGATTTTTTCTTTTGTTACTTCCCCTGACCAATGTTGCATCATGCTTAGTTATTGAGATTTTAGCTATGTCCTAGTCCCATTTCTCTTTTTCAAATTCCTTTCACCAGTCAGACCTTTTATTAATTTTGATGTATTGTTCAGGTTCACATTTCCAGACTGCAGTGATGTACCAGGGACCCCCATGTTATGTATAATTCCCTTTGGTATGACCAGACTGGTTTTCAAGAATTTGCCTTAGGCCTGCTTCAATGCTTTCCAGCCTGACTGTCAGGGTAGCGATAGACTGGTTAACTGACTCAATATTATAGTAAGACAAGTTTTCCATCTCAATAGGAGAGATCTTATGTTTACCTTTTTGAACATGACGAATTTTCAATGTCTATTTTAATTTGGTTTTCGGTTCCCTTCTGTTCCTGCTACTTTAATTTTTGGTGGGATCAGATGTGTCCTAATCATGCAAATATCAGGACCCTCTAGTTCTTGTCTTTTTGTTTGCACATTTGACTATTAGCCTGTGTATTGCATAGTGCACCTGATGCACAGTTTTTAAAGGAAGGTTTCTACATGTCCCTGATAATCGGTATCATGTGATTTCTCTATTGAGATGTTCTAAGATAAGGAGGAACACCTAGACTTAATCATTGAGGAAAATATGTGTTTACCCCATTAGACAATGCCACTGTGTGAGGAAATCCATTCAGATAGAATTCTCATGTAGCTATAGATGGCAGAGAATAATGGAGGTAACCCAATTAAAGATGCTAGAGACCCTGTTTTGCCCTTCTGCCTTTGTCTTTGTATTTTATGCCCATGTTGTATGGCTACTCCTTTGAAGATTGCAGACCACCTGCTTGCAGTCCCCTTGTTAAAAACCATGAACTGTTTTTGTACTAAATTGAAGGGAACTAACAACTGTGGCACATTTCCTACGTCACTAGATTCTGCGGGTATCAAGTCATAATAACCTGCAGGACATTGATTTAAGCCTAATTCCCATCAGTGACAGCTACAGATGAAAGACGGACGTTTTGGCCCTACAGTCTCAGCACCCAGAAAGTAGCAAAGCTGGACAGCGATCGCCTGTGCATGGTATCGTACTTGCTCCATCAGACGGCGTTGGACATCACAAAACCAAAGTTTCAGTGTAAAAGAGCTAAAGAGAAGGATTCCTGTTGTTGATGGCAGAGCTGTTTTGAGGTTTCATTTCTCTACCTGTCATGTGCTGGTAACCTCTGACAGTGTGCAATCCCTTGAGCCCCTTGGCCTGAGTTTTGGCCACACACCCCCTTTTCTTTGCTCCAACGGAAGAAGGGCAGTGCACCGGAGATTTCAAGTTTGGAAAAAGGCACTATATTGTGGTGCCCATGAAAGAGCAGCTTGAGCGTCCTCTGACACTAAATAATGAGTGTTGGAGTCTGAAAGTGCTGCTGAGCTTGAGCTATTTCCCAATTAATGGTGCTTGGGTCTGCACGAGATGATTTGTGCCCTTGATCAATGAAGAGCACATTGTTTGTAGTGTCTGCCACAGAGGAGAGACACTGGTGCATTGCTTTAAGACATTGAGACTTTCGAGTGAGCTGTGGGTGTTTGCCAGGAGGGCACTCCAACTAAGCAGTACTTTTCTCACGAAGAGGCCTGAATTGAGAGGCCCATGCGAAAGAAAACAACAAAAGAAAATTTGATGGACAATAGAAGCCTGCCAGAGAGGCTTTTTGAACGGACTCTGGGCATAGTTGGTTTCACAAGAGGTTTCCGTGTGATTGTATAGACTAGGTGTTAGGAGACTGATTGTTTTGCTGGCATTGTTTTAAAGTACTATTCTGGACCCATGTAATTTACTTTGCCACAGCAGTACGATTTTAGTATCAAAAGACCGATAATGACTAGTACACTAAGCATGAGCATTTTCGCTCAATTCCAGCAGCGTTTTCACCTCGAAATCGCCATTTTCGTCCTGCACTCGTGGCTCCCATTTTATACACGGCAGCCATTTTTAAAAGTTGCCCTCACATAGGCTTATAATACAGTCAGATTTGATTCCAAGGACACGTATACCTTGATTGACTTTTCTCTGACCTGGGCAAGCTGGAACCATTGCCTCAGGCCAAACCTGTTTGGTCAGTCCCTCTCCCAGTGGCCGAATCAGATAGCATCAAGGCACACCATGCCATAAAACCCTTATTATCGCTCACACACCCTGCCTAATCTTGCTCACACCTGCACCTGCTCTTTTCTTCTTCTTACTTTACGAGGGGGAGGTGCCTGTTTTTATTGGGGGTCCACACTTATCTGATGTAAAATACTAGGCCTTGCCGGGTAATTTATTATGGGTTGGATGACATGAAATATGAGGTTTCATCATGACACTGTTTTTTCCTTTGTAGTGAAAACATGTGAATGACCAACCTAAATGTCAAGAATGTTTGCCTGAAGCTTAAAAAACTGTATATAAGAAAACCTGACTTTGCATTGAAACACAGTCTCCTGAGAACATACAAACCGTGCTGTTGTACTTCTAGGACGCTTGTTACTTGGTTGCAGCCAATAAATTTGATCTTTGACTTCAGCTAGAAGACTCTGAGTTTCTGTGGTCTGAATCAGGAAAGTACCCGAGGTCTTTGGGTGTACCCTGGCACCACTGGGTTACCGGATCAGTACCGGTTCTGAAAAACCCAGTACCTCAGGACACGTCAATCAGCAGTGTGTCCACCTGTACAGGGACCCCAGACCACACCTTGCCCATAAGACAATCAGGGACCGGGGGTCAGTGGCAGTGGGCACACTGTTCAGGGGACAGAGGCACAGGCCAACATGGACACTGGGAGGACTGCTGTGCACCAGGGGGAGGAAAGGACCAGGGAACCGACTCCCCAGGAGGTACTCTCTGAGATCCTGGGAGCCTACCAACATTCCCAGCACACAATGGGCCAGATCCTTGACAAGGGGCAGGAGAACAGATGGCTGCAGGAGGGACAGTATCCGGGGATCAGGGAAGACTTGCAGGCCATTAACAACACCCTGATCTCCATAGCAGGGGTACTGGCAGACATAGCCAACATCATGAGGAAGGCAGCAGCACATCAGCTGGCCCCTACCATTAGCCAGTCAACCGAATAGCCATCTACTTCCACAGCCGCTAGTGGCCAGGAGGCCCCGCCACAGGACCCACAGGCCACCAGTATCTCTCCCCCTGCAGAAAGTAAACCACCACACAAATGTTCTCTGCGACCCTGACAGAAGACAGAGACACTTGCCAAGACCACCGCCAGGAAATGAGACTCTCCTGATTGTCCCCCCTTGTGTCCCACTCAGTCACCTTGTCCACCTTGAACTGCCATTGATCCCCTTCCTATGTCCCCTTAGACACTGTACCTGTGCTACAAACAGACTGGAACTATACCCTGGACTTTCCTCCATCATCACCCCATTCCATTGCACTTTCCCCTCCATTTTTAGCACTACAATAAACACCCTTGGATAAAACTTGAGTACTAGTATTTCATGTATTGCAAATTTGTATTGATTGAAATAGTTACATTCATTGCAAATGAATTGTACATAGTGAGAGCACAGAATGAATGACCTGTTGCTGGCTGTAGTGATCCCATTAGGACATTGTTGTCATATCACCAACATCTGTAAAATGCTAATCCATAGGTGACAGTAAATAGAGGTAACAAGTGGGTAATGCCTGCATGCCACTACCACACAGAATACAACATTAGTAATAGAAATGTGAAGTTGCACTGTCTCACCTGTGTGTCATTGGAAGTACTGACGGATCATTAATGTTCTGTTGTCCACATCCTCATCCTCTGCCTTTTCATCCTCACTGTCTTCGGGATCCACTGCTGCCACAGGTGCATCTCCAGTTTCTTCCTCATGCAGAAAAGGTACAGGGCGTCTGAGGGCCAGGTTGTGCAACATGCAGCATGCCACTACTATCTGGCAGACCTTCTCTGTGAGTAGCACAGGGATCCACCTGTCAGATGGAGGCACCTGAACCTGGCCTTCAGGAGGCCGGAGGTCCTCTCAATGATCCTTCTGGTTCACCCATGTGCCTCATTATAACGTTATTCAGCCTTTGTCCTGGCATTCCTCACAGGGTTCAGCAGCCACAATAGGTTTGGGTAGCCAGAATCACCTGCAAGTATCGAGGGACATTTAGCCACACTATCCTATTTGGCTAACATCAGAGGCATACACCAACATACACTGGGTGGAGACCAAGGCTTACCTACAAGCCACACCCTGTGCCTCTAAAGTTGGGCCATCACATTTGGGATGCTGCTATTCCTCAGAACAAAAGCATCATGCACCAACCCAGGACATTTAGCAATGATGTGGGAGACGTACTGGTCCTCCAAGTACACCATCTGCACATTCATGGAGCGGAAACTCTTACGATTCCTGTACACCTGTTCATTCTGCCTGGGGGGACAAACGCAATATGTGTTCAGTCAATCGCCCCAATAATATTGGGGATGTGTCCCATTGCATAGAATCCGGCCTTCACTGTTGCCAAATCTTCCACCTGAGGGAAAGCAATGTATCTGCACATATGTTTTACCAGGGCAGACTACACTCTTGCCAGTACGATTGAGAACATTGGCTCTGACATTCCTGCTGCCAAGCCCACTGTCACTTGGAAAGAAACTGTTCCCAGGAAATGGAACACTGATAGAACCTGCATAAGAGGGGGATCCCAGTCGGATGACGGATACCTGAGATCAGGTCAGGCTCCAACTGGGCACACAGCTCTGTGATTGTGGCCCTGTCCAGTCCATATATGAATATTATGTGCCTGTTCTCCAGTGTAACTAAGTCTAAAAGGGGTCTGTACACGGGGGTATGTCTCCATCTCCTATTGATCTCTAGTGGTAGGTATCTAAGGGGCACAAGGGTGAGTGAACTGTCACAATTCGAACAACCTTACCACAACAGCAGTCCACATCATGCAATCATGTATTGGGTCAGTGTAATTTCAAAGTATGTCCCTTTTTATCCTGTGATGTAGCAATTATCGATAGGCCTGTTCACCGCCCTGAAATGGCGATCGCCTGTCCTGTGTGGATTGACAGGTGGAAGTGAGGTAATTCCGCTGACGTTGTGTGCCACGGCAGTAGGAGGTCGTGAACTGCTGTGCAGTTCCTCATTGGATAATATTGAGCCCTATGGAGTACAGTGGCCAAAGGGGATCTACGCCTGCGGTGACGGTGTACACCGCCGCGGATGTGACCGCCATTTTCTATCTGATTCCTCACTTGTTTCCTGACCTTCCACAGGAGAAGACCTACACTGCCTGTGCTGCTGTGACCGTGTGACCGGGGAAAGGGCCCCAGCCTTCACTTCGGAGGAATTGGAGCGACTAGTGGTTGGAGTCCTACCCCAGTATTGACTGCTGTATGGGCCTCCAGACCAACAGGTGAGTACACTGTGGGCACGATGCATGTGGCATGAATGCATGGAGATGTGTGTGGAGGCATTGTGTAAGGGGGGATTATCTGTTGGTGGTGTACCTGTCGTGCGCTGGGCAATGTGTGTGCCAATGGTGATGGAAACGGGCATGGTGGGCCATGAGTGTGACAGCCTGCACTGTTAGTTTAATGGTGTTTTCCTGTCTTTATTGCTCCAGCAGATCAGTGCCCATCAAAGGAAGGTAATATGGTGTGCCATCGCCAAGGAGGTGCAGATCCTGGGGTCTATGGGAGGCAGAGCACACACTGTCAGAAACGCTGGGAGGACCGGAGACGCTGGGCACGGAAGACCGCGGAGGCCTAGCTGGGAATGGCCTCACAACGAGGAAGGGGTACCCATTGGACCCTGACCCCCCTGATGGCCCGCATACTGACCTTGGCGTACCCTGAGCTGGATGGGCGCTTGAAGGAATCACAGCAATCCCAAGGGGGTGAGTACTGTGGGTACCATTAAAACGTGCGGCTGGTGGGGTGGTATCAGGGTGGTGGTTGTGGGTTAGTGAGTGCCCCTACGGCCAGGCCAGACATTGCAGGTCCTCTGAAGGGTAATGGTTGCATGGCAAATACAGGTAACCTAGCTTGTTAGTATTTGCTTCAAGGCAGGGCTGCGTGGACCCCAGGTGTGATACAGTTGGTGGTGTGTGCTCCTCCTCATACCATGGTGACTAGCCATTTCACTGGTAGTACAATGCATAGTACATAGGCTTGTTCCCTGTGTGTGAGGGTGCTGTGTACGGCAACCGTGGTGTTGTTACAGTCATTGACCCAGTGTATCCTTTGACGCTCTCTCCCCCCCTTTCTTGTTTTGTCATCCTGTCCTTGCGTGAATTAGCATCCCCTGGTGCAGGAGCTGAGGGACCTGCGACAGAGGGAGCTGCATCTCACAGGACCCTGAAGGCAGAGTCCACCAATGCCGAGGGAACAAGTGGGACGGAGGGCGAGAAGAGCACCACAGCGGATAGTGGAGGGAACAACACAGACTCTGATACCTTCTCCGATGGAAGCTCCCTGGTGGTGGCAGACACCTCTGTGACCACCCCAGCTGCAGGTAACGCCACCACCCATTTACCAGCACCGCCCTCCCAGTAGCCCCTTAGCGAGTTGCCTGTGCCCACTCACCCAGGAAGGTGGGCATCTCCTTCGCCCCAGGCACCTCAGGCCCTGTCCCAGAGAGCCCTGCTGCACTGAGTGAGGAAGCTATTGACCTCCTGAGATCCATCCCTGTGGGCAGTCAAACATTGTGAATGCCATCCAGGGGCTGGCATCCGAGATGCAGCAATGCAATGCATTCCTGGAGGGCATTCATGGTAGTTTGGCGGCCCAACAGAGATCGATTCAGGCTCTGGCCCACTCTCTGATGGCAGTCATTGTCTCTGTTTCTGCAGTACCCCCTTCAACTTCCACTTCCCAATCCCATACTACTCAACCCAACCCATCTCAAGCACACAGACAAACGAGCATGCACACAATGCAACACACAAGAGAGGCACAGGCAAACACAAGAATCACACTTCATCCCACTGGCACTCACACAAAAACCATACAGTTGCAGACATGACAACATCCACTGCCTCATCCACTGTCTCCCCCTCCTGCTACTCCTCCACCTCCCTCCCAGTCACGTCCACACTCACATCTACATGCACTACATCTTCATCCACTATCAGCATCACACACCAAGCAGAACACACACCTCACTGGCAGACAACTCCACAACAGCCATGCATGTGTCCCCTGTGTCCTCTCACACCGTGTCTATCCCCCCCAAAGGACACAAACGCAGGCACTCAGACACCCAACAGCCATCCACCTCACATCAGCATATAGCCCATGCACCTGCACCCAAATCCAGCAGACATACACCTCCAACAACCACTCCCTCATCCTCCACTCCCATTACTCCTCCCTCCTCCCACCCAAACGTCCCTAAAAAGCTTTTCCTTTCCCAACTTGACCTCTTACCTACCTCTCCCCCCATCCTGCCCATATGGACAGGGTACCAAGGACACAGCCCAGCACAGTCCATGGGGACAGTGGTAGCACCCCTTACTCATGGTGGTAAGGATACCAGACCTCCGACACTGAAGGGGAAGGATTCAGCACCACTAAGGAAGAAAGGGAAGAGTCCTGCACCAGCTGTGAGGAAGTGGCCTGCACCAACTGTGAAGAAGGGAAAGGAGCCTGTACCAGCTGTGAAGAAGGGGAAGGAGCCTGCACCAGCTGTGAAGAAGGGAAAGGAGCCTGCACCAGCTGTGAAGAAATGGAAGGAGCCTGCACCACCAGGCAGAGAGTGAAAGAACCCATCCACCCCTTCCAGAAAGGGTAAGGGACCCCCAACCCATGAACAGGAGGAGAGGAGACACTCAACGCCAGAGGAAGCTGTCAAGCTAACCCCGCCACCTCCACCAGCTGTGGATGTGCAACCATCATGGAGTACAGGGGCTGCCCAGGAGCCTCCTCCAACCACCACAACAATGCAGCCATCAGTGAGTGCTGGGGCTGCCAGGACCCTCCTCCAACAACCAGCACAATGCAGCCATCAGTGAGTGCAGGGGCTGCCCAGGAGCCTCCTGCAACCACCACCACAGTGCAGCCATCACTGCGGGCAGGCGCCATGTAGTCCACCATCCAGGGGCTACTGTGTGGGCTACCCCCTTCAGAACCAGTGGGCAAGTCACCCACTTGAGAGACTGTGGCCTTGCACTCCGCAGGACAAAGCAATGGGCATGCTGCCCCCTCCAGAATCAGTGGGCAGGTCACCCACTCCAGAGACTGTGGCCTTGCACTCCTCAGGACAAAGCAATGGGAATGTTGCCCCCTCCAGAGCCAGTGGGAACGTTCCCGTATTCGGCTGAGGTGCCCCCCACCCCTCCTGAGGTGCCTTCCCACTTGCAAAATTATGCCACTGCAGTGTTCTCTCCGGCTGTGTCAGGCAACATGTTGGGCCTTGAATTATGCCCTGTGGCCTTGAGTGCCCTCATGACTTTGGACTGGGCATTGGCCCTTTATGGACATATGTATATATTTGGTTTGTGGGGTGGATTTTGCTATTATAATACATTAGCGTTACTCCAGCATTATGGTCCACGTATTATTCTGCTGTGTGTCTTGTTTGATTGGTTCATGTGTGTAACTGGTCGTGCGTATGTGTGTGTCACTCTTGTTTTCCTCCCTCCATCCTTTGTGTGCTAGGCGGCTGTTCTCACCGTCATCTTCGGCGTTGGTGTTCCAGGTGGAGCATAACGTAGAAGATCATCGGGAAAACTTGCAGTTCGGGTTCCATGGCAGCATGGTTCTTCCCTGTGTCTCCAATTGTGAGTCCTTTCACTTCTGAGCTATGTTTCCACCAGGCTTTTGTTGGTGTTGGTACTGCCCTGGAAAAGGTGGCGCTATGCAGTGTCATGATATGGTGAGCAGTACGTTGTCTCCCGCCTGGCTGTTGGCGCCTACCGCCGTGGTGGCTGTTTTCGCCGTGGTGGTTGGTGTGGTACATTGGCTGTCTATGGGACTATTCACCGCCATGGTCATTATTACTGCCACTTTATCACCCACCGCCAGGGTCTTAATGAGGGCCTAAGTCTTTTTGGCCTGAGACTTCAGAAAACAGGAGTCAATCTCAATCCGAGCACTTGGAGAGTACTTCCCAGCAGAGCCAGAGGGCATCCAGGCATCAGGGCAAGAGCAGGGCAGCAGTCCTTTGCAGCAAAGCAGTCAAGTGAATCCTTTGGGCAGCCAGGCAGTTCCTCTTGACAGGTTGCAGGTTCAAGTCCAGAAGTGTCTGAGTTGGTAGGGTCAGAGGCCCTGTTTAAATACCCAACTATGCCTTTGAAGTGGGGGAGACTTCAAAGAGTGGCTTAGAAGTGCACAAGGTCCCCTTTCAGTTCCATCCTGTCTGCCAGGGTCTCAGTAGGGGGTTTGGCCATCCATTGTGTGCGGGCAGCCCACTGTTCTTTGACATGGAAGTCCCAGGCTCTCCACCCTTCCAGCCCAGGAAGGGGTTGTCTGAGTGAAATGCACAAGGGAGCTGTCAACTAACCCAGCCAGATGTGAATTTTAAGGCACAGGAGGATTTAATTGCAGAGAAATGCTCACTTTTTGAAAGTGCCATTTCTAAAAAAAAGTAATATTAAATCCAACTTCACCAGTCAGCAGGATTTTGCATTACCATTCTGGCCATAATAAATATGACCTGGTTACTCCTTTCAGATCAGAATCTACCACTCAAACAGTATATGAGGGTAGCTCTTATGTTAGCCTATGAAAGGAGCAGGCCTCACAGTAATGTAAAACACATTTAGGAGGTTTACACTACCAGGACCTATAAACTACACAAGTACATGTCCTGCCTATTCCCTATATAGCACCCTGCCCTATGGGTTACCTAGGGCCTATCTTAGGGGTGCCTTATATGTAGAAAAAGGGGAGTCTTAAGGCTTGGCAAGTATTTTTAAATGTCAAGTCGAATTGCTAGTGAAACTGCACACACAGACCTTGCAATTGCAGGCCTGAGACATGGTTAGTGGGCTACTTATGTGGGTGGCACAATCAGTGCTGCAGGCCCACTAGTAGCATTTAATCTACAGGCCCTGGGCACATGTAGTGAATTTTTACTGGGTACTTGTAAGTTAATTAAATAAGCCAGTTGGTTATGAGCCAAGGTCACCATGTTTTAAGGGAAAGAACATATGCACTTTAGCATTGGTTAGCAGTGGAAAAGTGAGCAGAATCTTAAAACCAGCAAAAACAGTGTCAAAAGGTTGAGGGTGACCTCCCTAAGGTTGTCAGGTCTAACAAGACTGCTTTCTTAAGGCATTCCTGGTTCAGGCATGTGTGATTTCATCACAACCATCTTGGGTAGCCCCAAGAGCCGAGTACATTGTAATTAAAAGGTTGGACAAGAACTTTTAAGTTCAACACGTCACGGTAATTAAAAACTCCTAAATTAATTTTTCACTACTGTGAGGCCTATCTAACATTGGATTGCCTCATTATATTTAATAAGCGCTAACTTTAGAATGAAGACAGAGAGGCACTTCATTTTTGGTATCTATGAAATTGTATGGAAAAATACATTGCAATTGTGAAACTGCCACTTTTAGAAAGTGGGTATTTTCCTGCCCTTAGCCCTTTGTTGCCTGCAGCCTGTCCTAGGTCACATGACCGGGTGTAACTGACACCTAGGCTGTGTCACAATAGAGGGACTAGGTGTGCCTGAACGGGCCACATGCTGGCTGGATGGAGGTGGAGCTAGGCAAAATTCTACTTGCAACTGAGTAGGTTGTGCTCTGCCTTCATGCAAAGATCTTATCACCTCCACAATGTCACTGCTGCCAGCTTAGAGCCAAGACAGATGAGTCAGAAAATTCCATGCACTTCAAAGTATAAACCTCTAGAAAGGTCTATCAAGTTCAAAGGAGGCACTGCGTATAAATGTAGGGCCCTCAGACACACTCTTCAGCTGTTTCGGGACCTGTGGAGGTACTCTCAGAGGACTGCCTGCTGCTGTGACCTGCTATGCACTCTGCAAGACGGCCTTGCTGTACCTGGAAGGACTACTTTGCTGCCTGGGCCCAGCTGTGAAACCTCAGAGGCAAGCCCTGCTTTTTGAGCTCTATATACTCACCTGGACCTAGGACTACCACAATGACTCCAAGGGCTAGCTTGCCTGAGTCCTGTTCAGAGCCACAGGGACATAAGAAACTCCCACCATCTCTGAACCCACCCCTAGACCTAGTTTGAGTGAGTCCTGAACCATCAAGCGGTGTCCCATCACTCCTAGACCCTTGGTTGTGGTGCTTAAGGTACCAACATAGCCAAAACTGAGGACTTTGAACATTTTTGGCTAAAAACCACCCTGAGAACTGAGGGACAATCATGGTCTACCCTGCTCGTCTATCTGCCCATGGTGCATAGTCGGTCGACCTGACTTTATGGCTCCTTCTGCTACATTCCTCTTTGCAGCAGCAAATCTGTTCATCTGTCCTTTGTCAAAGACGGATCTGACCCCTTATAACTGTATTCAGCTACACCCTCCTGCTTTTTCCTAGTGGAGATTTTTTGTCTTACAAAAAGAGACTAACGGCCAAATTATGAGTCTAATGGTCTCAAGATCACCAGACTTGCAATGGCAGTCAGACTGCCACAGTTGTGGTGGTCTCACTGCCACATTACAAGTCTGGCAGTCCGACTGCCAAAAGACAGCCGTCTCTGCCAGTATCTCTGATCCCAATGGGCTGACGGTGGTCTTGGTTGTGATCAGCCAGGGGGACGCTGAAGTCAGCGCTGCCTGGCTGATCATAACCATGTTCTCCATCAGCCTTTTCATGGTGGTACCTCTACTATAAATGCTGGCAGAGAACAAGTGCTGGGGGCCACAGGGGGGCCATGCACTGCTCACAACATTGTCATGAGCAGTGCAGGAGACCCCCTACCCAGCACCATCATACTGCGCACTTTCTGCTCCGAGGACAATGCACATCTTGAGGGTGCTAGGGAGGCCTCTGTGTGACAGCATTGGACTCGGCTCCATGTGAAGCAGAGTCCAGTGGTGCCTCACGTTTTCCAAAAGGCTGACAGCAACCTTGGTATCTGTCGGTCAGCCCAGTGGACAACTCCTAATAGGACAGGTGGGAAGAACGCCAGCTCGATGGCAGTCTCGTCACAACGGGTCTGGCTGTTGGGATTTCCGATCACCAAACTCTTAATCAGGCCTAAGTCTGAGCTTAGAAATCTTCACAACAGGCTCCCCAACAATAATGCTCCCTCCTCAAGCAACACCTTCGGCCCTGCTCTGCTAAATCTTACCTTCTCAGAACATTTCTCTTGAAAGTTTGTCAAAGTCAGAAGGGAAGCGCTGACTTGCCCCAATTCTCTTCTTGTATCCAAACTGCACTCCATTGAGGTAGGCTATATGTTTCTAATTTAATAACATTTACTCTATTTTTCTAAATTGGTGTGGGATTTTTTTGTGTTGTGCTTTCCCTTTATTACTGTTTGCGTGCAGCATAAATAATTTACACATTATCACTAAGATAAGACTGAGTGCCAAGTTGCCCCGCGTTAAGCAGAAATTGATTTAGTGACTTTGCAGAAGTTGATTTAGTGACTTTTTGTTATCCACCCTGCAAGGGATTGAGGCTGTTGCTTGACCAGATATCACACAGTGTAGTGAGCACAAGCATTTAGCACTAGGAAAAAGTGTTAAAGTGCAGAGAGTCCTAAGGCCAACAAAAAAGAATCTCAGTACGAAATGGAAGTAGGCAAAATGTTTGGTGAAAGACTAACCTAAGGCTGACAAGTATTACATTACCCCAGTTATCAGACCCTCCCCTTCGAGGTGTAAATTATCTTCAAGGTGGCCTGCATCATACACAAAGCAATCCACACTGACATCCCAAGCACTGGTCGAAAAACTTTACTATATTAGTGGGAACAATGCTCTTTGATTCTCTGACTTAATTTTTCTAGATTCTCCTTTGATCAAGAAACTATGGGGTTGATATTTGACATGCCAGACAGGGTACTCAACAGAGTGCCCTGTCAACCCTAATTACAATCAAGAAAGCTGCGAGCTTTCCACCGATGGAGCCCCCATTGCCATTGTTCAGAGAAAGTTTCCCCCTGCAGCTTCCTGCAGTAGGGGCTGTCATAGAAAGGGTATTCCACTGCCTGTTCTAATTAGGATGGACAATGTTATGTAATTTTTTCTGTCTGTGACTGCCAGGTAAAATATGGCAGTGAGGAACAGAAGAAACAAAAATAACGTTCCTAAAGGAACAACTCCCTGTGCTTGAGTGCCATTAGTTGTTTGTTTTTCAATAACAAATCCCTACTTTGGGGTTTTGTTTTTGGAACAAAATGCTGTTAAAACTAGAAGCGCAGCCGTCAAAACCGATGGTGGTTGTCCACAAACCTTTTGAACTTTGACAGGACCAGCCATGACAGATTTGGCAGGCGGTATTCCATCAGGGCTGCGGATTTAATGTCCGTTTCCAGGATGACCTCTCATGAGCATCAAATGTTTTTACACCCGTATGCAAAGACCCAAAATGTGTAGCTACATGGTTTATTTGCTGTAAGATGGAAATGGTAATTGGAACCACAGGTGGTGGTAGACTCTCTTCAAACTGCCCATTTAAATGTTAAATTGTATATTGATACAACATATATCTGTCCTAAATCAGCATTATTTTTCTCACTTCAAAGAACTCACGTTCCTTGGGTCTGGTAAGTGCTGTGGATAACTGAAAGTAAACAGAAAATAAATAAAGCGAAATAAATACATCTCCTGACCGAAACAACTGCAGACAAAATGAAGCCCACTCAAAAAACTTAGGCCTTAAACTAGTACTCCTAACAATACGGAGTATCATCTGCTAAGCAAGGTTTTTATTGAGCTTATGCCTCACAAGCTTAGCAGAGCGATCTGTCTCTGATATGGATGGCAAACAAGAGCTTTTTTTTAGCTGTTTTTACATTCAGCTACCTTCTACTAGATAAACTGTCTACTGATTTCTCAACCATTGCTTTACACTAAGAGCATACTATGATTACGTTTTGTTGTGAAAGCAGCTGGATTATAGTGGGCCATTCCTTTCACTACTTCGTTTTACCTCACGTGACATTTTATTGATTGTGTAGAAATGTATTGTTTGTCTGTATTACGGATCTATGAGTACTGCTCAAGTCCTTACCCTTTATGGGCACTGGGTGCTCAGAGTGATGTCATTAATTTATTAGGACCAGTAGTCACTGGTGTTCCCTTAAATCTGATGAGGGTTCCTCAGCCATTCCCCTGTGGATGATTTGACACAGGAGTATTGCAACAAATACGGTCAAAGGCTGTGGCATGTGGCTCATTCCTCTGTATTAACGTGGCACTTTGCAGATTATAAAGGAAACAGCTGGGTTAGTGAAAGTGAAATAAAGCAAGTATAATTACTCCTAATATGTATTTATTAGTAATGCCCTTGAAGAAGCATGGGTATCAGTACAATGCAGAAACTACAGTGCGTGTGTATGGAAATCCTGCCATAAGCTCCTTGGCATTTAAATACAATATAGGTCTCATTCACGAAAAATAAAAGGCAAAGGACAAAATTGCATTATAAAATTAAACTGTTGATAAAGCCATTTCTGAGAAAGCATGCCTGCAAATGTATATGTATTTATGTTATATACTCAGAACATCACCCCCAGGAGAAATCGGGGTGTAGAATGCACAGAGTTCCTCTTCCATAGGATTAGGCATGTACCACTCACAAAGAAACATTGCAAAAGGTATGCACACAACTGAGAAACACAAAAGAAAGTGCACAAATAATTGTAAATGTTTTTTTTTATTCCTATGGAGTGAGGTAATAGATAATGTGCACCCTGCACTTCTTTGATGAGGCCCAACAAGGTTGGAACCTGTAACAAGTTAGTGGGAGGCAAGCAACAGTGAAGACCAAAAATGATGGGCAACGTCTTTTTAGCAGTGCCCCACTTCTAACACTGCTTAGTGACCTTATAAATGACTAGTCGGGTCCCTTAGTAATTTACTACATTGCTTTAATTGAAGGTCCCATATTCATTTAATCAGAACTAAATGGTAGTGTGTATGAGATTTAAAAAGCACACAAATAAATAAATGTGTTTGTTTGAAACATAAAATACTATAATTCTTAATATGATAACCCAAATTAACATACAACAGATATGGTATATAAAAGAAAAAACATTTCCGATTACACAGTCTTAAATCAGTATATAAACATATGCCAGTTGATTTAGATTTTGAGCAATGAAAGCATGAGTAAAGTAAGGAAGACTATGGAGTTCATTATAGGCATTTTGTTGAAGCATTGGAGCAAAGGTCTCAGGACAAAACAGCAGGGAAATGATAAGGACATTGTGATAAAACACTTCACATTGCATATATGTGTGTGTGTATTCATGTTATCAAATCAAATCAAATCAAATCAAAAACATTTATAAAGTGCGCTACTCACCCGTGAGGGTATCAAGGCACTAGGGGGAGGGGGTTACTGCTGCTCGAAGAGCCAGGTCTTGAGTTGCCTCCGGAATGAGAGGTGGTCCTGGGTGGTCCTGAGGTTGGTGGGGAGGGAATTCCATGTTTTGGCCGCCAGGTAGGAGAAGGATTTCCCACCTGCCATGGTGTGGCGGATGCGAGGGACGGCAGCGAGTGCGAGGTTGGCGGAGCGAAGTTGACGGATGGGCGTGTAGAAACTGAGGTGACAGTTGAGGTATTCCGGTCCCTTGTTGTGGAGGGCTTTGTGTGCGTGGGTGAGGAGCCATAAGGTGATCCTTTTGTTGACGGGGAGCCAGTGCAGGTGTCTCAAGTGGGCGGAGATGTGGCTGTTGCAGGGTATGTCGAGGACGAGATGTTATGTGTTCATCCTGGAGATTTAGGCTGCACAGGACTTCACCTTCCATAAGATTCAGAGTGTGTCACCCACAAATGAATGTTGAAAGAGAAATATACATAACTGTGAAATGCAGAAGAAAGATGAACACTTTTTATGTTTTTTTTTAAAATCTTTATAGAGGAGAATTTAATATAATGTTGCCTGCTGTGCATTTAATTCAAGCTGTACCTCACTGAAGAGACCAGATGAGACTAAAACTGGTATGAGTTTGCTTTTGTTTCTATTCAGAGGATATGTGCCCTGGCAGTTTGGCAGTACTATTCCTTTTGGAGCAGGACCAAGGCTGATTTGCATAAGGTTGGGCCCTGAGTGTACCGCACTTTGAGCATAACAGTTATTGAGCGTCATGCACTGCAGTTGAATTACAAGCTGCTGTGTTTAATTCAAAAATTCCACCCATGCCCAAATGTTGGTCCTTGTGTTCACTATCAGAGGACTAAAGCTGCACCTCAGGGAGGAGGCAAAACAAGCAAAAACACACAAAGTCTGCGGTTACTTTTTCTTGTGTTGGGAAGGGATGTGTCCTGGTATTTCAGGATAGAGTATTCCCATTGGAAAAGGACCAAGACAGATTTGCTTACGGTTGGTCCTGGGTGGTAGTGTACGAAAACAGTTGCCTGCTTCTACTCATGCATCACACATTGGGCCTTGAGTCAGAACCTTCATTATGAAAGAATATGATGTGATATTTTAGCTCTACGATAACAATTCCAATCCACTTGGCAGTGATGTAAGCAGTACTGCTGATATGAGGATCTATTTGGTGCAGCTTCCATAAAACACAAAGGGGGTCATTACAACCCTGGCGGATGGTGTTAAAGCTGCGGTAATACCGCAAACAGGCCGGCGGAAAAAAAAAGGGAATTATGACTGTGGCGGAAACCGCCAACAAAGACAGCCACTTTAACACTCCGACCGCCACAGCGGTACAGACAAGCAGCGCGGCGGTCACCGCCAACAGACAGGCGGAAGACAAAGTACCGCCCACAGTATTACAACACACCAATCCGCCACCTTTTCCGGGGCGGATTCACCGTGGATAAAAACATGGCGGAAACAGCTTTTGCAATGGGAAAACGCTCACCTGAACACACTCCACGAGGAAGGAGGCCACCATGGAGCCTGAACTCCAAATAATCCCTGCGCTTGTCTACCTGCTCCTCTACGCACACCAGCAATGGCGGCGCCGAAGACAATGGTGAGTACTGCACCTACGACATAGGGGAGGGGGGATGCAAAAGTCAGGGGGACACACACGCAACACCCCCACCCTCAACCTGACCCTCGCACACTACAACACACACATCAATGCATTTCCAGACATCACAGGAACAACCCACAACCCCCCCCCGGAAGAATGCAAAGACAAAAAGGAAGTCAGTACAACCATTGTAATGTATCAAAATACAGTAAGCTCATATATACAGAAATATATACACATTCAAAATATATACATCACGATTAGTAGTGCAGGTATGCACATTTCAATGTCCTTGGACCACTGGGCCCACAATGCATGGGCGAGGCCCACACTAGATACCTGTCCACAAACGGAGAGAACACTGCAGGGTCATCAGATAGAAATACAACAGGCACCTCAGGGGGAATGGAAGGGGGGCACCTCAGCCGGATGAGTGCACCACGCCAGATCCACGACAGGGCTCCATGCCCATTGATGTATCCTGGGGAGTGCAAAGCCACAGTCTCTCAAGTCTCTACAGTGGTTGGTTTTCCCACTGTTCCATCCTGGGGAGTGCAAAGCCACAGTCTCTCAAGTCTCTACAGTGGTTGGTTTGCCCACTGTACCATCCTGGGGAGTGCAAAGCCACAGTCTCTCAAGTCTCTACAGTGGTTGGTTTGCCCACTGTACCATCCTGGGGAGTGCAAAGTCACTGTCTCTCAAGTCGATGCATGTCTCCACAGGTTCTGGAGGGGGACTGGTGCCCGGAGTGCTTCATCCTGTTAGGGATTCAGGTAGTGGATGCAGTTCTCCACTGGTTCTGGAGGGGTACTGGTGCCCAGAGTGCATCACGCTCCCCGTGACGGTCCCAGTTCCGTCACTGTCCCAGCTGCACATGGGCTAACGATGCTTGAGTTGGCGGTCTTTGCCCTGTTCAGCGGTGCTTTGCCATGGCGGTCTTTGCCCTGTTCAGCTGTGCTTTGCCATGGCGGTCTTTGCCCTGTTCAGCGGTGCTTGACTTTGCTGTCTCTGACCTGTTCAGCGGTGCTTGCCATGGCGGTCTTTGCCCTGTTCAGCAGTGCTTTGGCATGGCGGTCTTTGCCCTGTTCAGCGGTGCTTGACTTTGCTGTCTCTGACCTGTTCAGCGGTGCTTGCCATGGCGGTCTTTGCCCTGTTCAGCGGTGCTTGACTTTGCTGTCTCTGACCTGTTCAGCTGTGCTTGCCATGGCGGTCTTTGCCCTGTTCAGTGGTGCTTTGCCATGGCGGTCTTTGCCCTGTTCAGCGGTGCTTGACTTTGCTGTCTCTGACCTGTGCAGCGGTGTGTGGCATGATGGTCCCTCAGTGCCCAGCCTGGCTGTGGCTGCCGGGGCCCTCCAGGGCACTGACGCTGGCGGTGGTCTCCTGACCAGTGACGATTGTGCTGCCCTCCTGGGCATTGACTCTGGCGGTGGTCTCTGGACCAGTGACGATTGTGCTGCCCTCCTGGGCACTGACTCTAGCGGTGGTCTCCGGACCAGTGACGATTGTGCTGCCCTCCTGGGCACTGACTCTGGCGGTGGTCTCCAGACCAGTCACGATTGTGCTGCCCTCCAGGTCACTGACTCTGGCGGTGGTCTCCTGACCAGTGACGATTGTGCTGCCCTCCTGGGCACTGACTCTGGTGGTGGTCTCCGGACCAGTGACGATTGTGCTGCCCTCCTGGGCACTGACTCTGGCGGTGGTCTCCTGACCAGTGACGATTGTGCTGCCCTCCTGGGCACTGACTCTGGCGTGGTCTCCGGACCAGTGATGATTGTGCTGCCCTCCTGGGCACTGACTCTGGCGGTGGTCTCCTGACCAGTGACGATTGTGCTGCCCTCCTGGGCACTGACTCTGTTGGTGGTCTCCGGACCAGTGATGATAGTGCTGGCGGTGGCGTCCTGGCCAGCAGGGAGGATGGCGGCCTTCTCCGCCGTGCTGCTCTTCCCAGACTTTGGAGACTTCTTCTTCCCCTTCACCACCTTGTGAGGAGTCAAAGCTGACTCGGCACTCCCCCAGGGACCCTTGTGAGCGGCTTTGCCGGCAGGAGTCTTCACCCTCTCCCGTCGGGCACTGTCCAACTTCTGGTGTTTTACAGGGGGTGGACTGGCAGTGCTTTGGCTCCGTGTCACACTGGCTGCCCTGGTGCCCGGTGCAATCCATATACCTCTAACACGCACCACTGGAACCGGACTTTTTTTGGCTGAGGTGCTAGTACGGGACCTATGAATTGGAGGGGTAGAGGTGATGGGAAAGAGGTCAACGTTGCTCAGGAAAAGTTTCTGATGAACACTGGGATGGGTAGCTGGAGGGGGTCTGGGAGTGGAGGAAGAGGAGGTGGTTGTAGGAGGTGTAACTTTAGATGATTTGGGTGCAGGTGCATGTTCTGAAGGCTGTTGTGAGGTGGATGGATGTTGGGTGTGTGGGTGCCCGCGTTTGTGTACTTTGGGAGGGGGCGTCACAGACACACTGGGAGAGGACACATGGGACGTGTAAATGGTAGTGGGGGTGGTGAGTGCAGGTGAGCAGGGTGTGGTGCTGGGTGTTGTGGTGCGAGTCCTAGTCCCTGTAGATGTAGTGCATGCAGGTGAGAGTGTAGACGACACTGGGAGGGAGGAGGGAGACGATGAGGAGGGGGACACAGTGGAGGCAGTGGATGTTGCTGTGTCTGTATGTGGGTGATGCTTGTGTGAGTGCCTGTGGGATGTGTGGTGCCTATGTTTGACAGAGCCACTTTTGTGTGTTGAGGTGTGTGCATGCTGGTCTGATGGTGTGCTTGGGATAGGCTGGGGTACAGGGGATTGGGTCTGGGTGGAGGAAGTTGGAGGGGGGAGGCTAGAGACAGGGACAATGGCTGCCATCAGTGCTGAGGCCAGAGATTGCAGGGTTCGATGAAGGGCAGCCTGACCAGAATGAATGTCCTCCAGGAATGCATTACTGTGTTGCAACTCCCTTTCTACACCCTGGATGGCATTCACAATGGTAGAATGCCCAACAGTGAGTGACCTGAGGAGGGCTGCAGGGGTGACAGGGGCAGGGCCTGAGGTGCCTGGGGCGAAGGTGATGCCCAACCTCCTGGGTGAGCGGGCACGGAGCGAAGGCTGAGGGGCTGCTGGGAGGGCGGTGCTGGTAAGGGGGGTGGCGGCTGTACCTGTAGAAGTGGGGGGCACAGATGGTGCCACCACCACAAGGGGGCTCCCATCGGAGGACGAGTCGGTGTCGCTGTCTGCTGATCCGGTGACCGACGTGAAGCTCCCCTCGCCCTCCGTCCCACTGGTGTATTCGGAGTCTGCGGTGTGGCCCTCCATGGCCATGTGGGATGCAGCTCCCTCGTGCTCCGGTGCCACTGTACCTCCGCCTGATGATGCTGATGCACAAAAGAACAGGGAGAGCACAAAAAGGGGGGGGAAACAGAAGAAAGACAGGTTGAGTGCATGGCTTACCGCTACCGTTGGCGGACAATACAGACACAGCAGCCCCCTGCATTACGCCGTGCTCTTGGCCTCTACAGATGCAGTTCCTGGGATATGGCCTACATGGCTATGAGTGTTATCTGTCCACATAGATGACACAGGAGCATGTATACCTGTACTTGACACTCTACAGAGGTGGGGTGGAGTGGCACATAGCCTGTATTCCGGAGGGGCCTAGCCTACGGAACTCGCCCTGGCCTAGGGAAACCCACAGCCCTCCTCCCCCACTGAGACCCCTCCACTGCGCAAAGTCATCAGAATGTGAGTGTACTCACCCCCTTGTGTCTGCTGTGATGCCCTCAAGTGCCCATCCAACTCAGGGTAGGCCACTGCCAGGATCTGGAACATCAGGGGGGTCATGGTGCGACGGGCACCACTCCGACGTTGGGAGGCCATCCCCAGCTGAGCCTCCTCCGTCTTCTTGCTCCAGCGGCGAATGTCCTCCCATCTTTTACGGCAGTGGGTGCTCCGTCTCTGGTGGACCCCCAGGGTCCGGACTTCCTTGGCGATGGCACGCCAAATATCCTTCTTCTGGTGGGCGCTGACCTACATGACATGTACAGGGGTAGAAGAGAAGTCATTAGCAACAGCACGTCGAAGTGAGTGGCCCACATCCCTGCCCTTGCCATGTGGCGCATGAATTCACACTCCTTCATGCTAGCATAACTCTGCCCCTTCCTACTTACATCAAGCCCTCTCCACCCAGGCATAGCCCATACAACTTGCACCCTATTTACTCACCTGTTGGTCTGGAGGACCGTAGAGTAGCGTGTACTGGGGGAGGACCCCGTCCACTAGCTTCTCCAACTCCTGTGCAGTGAAGGCAGGGGCCCTTTCCCCAGACGCACGAGCCATTGTCTCTTCCAGACCGAGATCACAGCAGCACTTGCAGTGTAGGTCCTCTCCTGTCGAAGATCAGGTATCGAGTGATTCAACAGATAGAAAATGGCGGTCACGTCCGCGGCGGTGACGTCCGCGGCGGTGGGTATCATCACCGTCGGCGCACTTCGTCATTGGCTCCTTGGACCCATAGGGTCGAATGTTAACCAATGCAACATTGCGCAGCGGTCTTCGACCGCCTACCGCAATGGTGTACAATGCCAGCGCAGTTACCTCACATCCAATTGTGCCAGTTTAGAGGTCAGGCAGCCGCCATTTCAGGGGCCCACATGGCTTAATTTACAACTGCGTCACACATACCTAGGCCTGGACTCAACACACTTACAGACAACTTTTTGGATTATGTTTAGTGTACTGTGTAGCTGTGGTACATACCTCTGAGTTGCTTGACTCTGTGGTCGCTGTTGTCCTTCCTAGGCACCGTCAGCTGGGACATGTGAGGAGATGGCGGAATCCTCCGGTGTACCGACCGCTGGTGGACCTGTTGAGAATGGAGGAGCGACATTTAATCATCACCTACAGGTTTGACCGTGCCACAATCCAGGAACTGTGTACCCAGTTGGAGCCAGATCTGATATCACCAATCCGCCATCCCACAGGAATCCCCCCTGAAGTGCAGGTGCTGTCAGTACTCCATTTCCTTGCAAGTGGGTCATTTCAAACAACAGTGGCCATGGCATCAGGGATGTCCCAGCCTATGTTTTCCAACGTGTTGTCCAGAGTGTTGTCTGCCCTGCTGAAATACGTGAGGAGCTACATCGTTTTCCCTCAGGTGGAGGATTTGGCTACAGTTAAAGGTGACGTCTATGCCCTGGGACATATCCCTAACATCATAGGTGCCATTGATGGGACCCATGTAGCTCTGGTCCCCCCCCACAGGAGTGAACAGGTGTACAGGAACCGGAAGAGTTATCATTCGATGAATGTACAGATGGTATGTTTGGCAGACCAGTACATCTCGCAGTTAAATGCTATGTTCCCTGGATCAGTGCATGACGCCTACATCCTGCGGAATAGCAGCATCCCGTATGTGATGGGTCAACTCCAGAGGCACCGTGTGTGGCTATTAGGGGACTCTGGTTACCCCAACCTGTCATGGCTATTGACCCCAGTGAGGAATCCCAGGACCAGGACAGAGGAACGCTACAATGAGGCCCATGGGCGGACTAGGAGGGTGATCGAACGCACCTTCGGCCTCCTGAAGGCCAGGTTCAGGTGCCTGCATATGACACGTGGTTCCCTATTCTACTCAGCAAGGAAGGTGTGCCAGATCATCATCGCCTGCTGTATGCTTCACAATCTTGCTTTGCGACGCCAGGTGCCTTTTCTGCAGAAGGATGGTCCAGATGGCGGTGTTGTGGCAGCTGTGGAGCCTGTGGACAGTGATGAGGAGGAAGCAGAGGAAGAAGACATTAATAACAGGGACTCTGTCATACAGCAATATTTCCAGTGACACACAGGTGAGATCACATTTTTTTACTATTACATTTACTTTCACACTTCTACCTCTATCCTGTCTGTCAATTTGAAGCAGTATATGCTAACTGAGTGGTACATTTCCATTACGGTTTAACAGGTGTGGTTACCAACGTGTGTCATCTGCTTGCATCCTTCATGGGCTTGTGATGTGTGACATAGGTATGTTGACATTACATTTTCAAACTGATTTTGTCATTGTCATAGCTAATACACATTTTCAAAATCACAGACTGACTCCAGATTGTTTTGTGGTTCAAGGGTGTTTACTGAAGTGCTAATTATTGGAGGGGGTGTCAAAATGGTGATGGGTGATGGTGGAGGAATGTCCATGGCAGAGTCCAGTCTATTAGTCTCACAGGTGCACTGCCCATATGGGCACAGGAAGTGGAGCTGGAACAGTTCCAATCTGGACATGGTGACAAAGTGGGACAGTGGGATGACAATCAGGGTGGTCTAATTTCCTGGCGGGGGTCTTGCCATCTTGCTCTGTCCTGTTCCTGGATCTCAGGAACCGCTTGCGGGGTGATTCTCATTCTGCAGGGGGTGGGGTGCTGGTGTGGTGGTCCTGTGGGGGGGCGTCATGTCCACTAACGCCGGCAGAGGTAGTGGGCAGTTCATCGTCCAGGCTAGTGTCAGGGGCCCCTTGGTCTGTATATCCTTCAGCACCCCTACTATGGTGCACAGGGTGGAGCTGATGGTTCTGAGCTCCTCCCTGAACCCCAAATACAGTTCGTCCTGCATGCGCTGGGTCTCCTGAAACTTTGCCAGGACTGTCGCCATTGTCTCCTGGGAGTGGTGGTATGCTCCCATGATGGAGGAGAGGGCCTCGTGGAGAGTGGGTTCCCTTGGCCTGTCCGCCCCCTGTCGCACAGCAGCCCTCCCAGTTCTCCTGTATTCCTGTGCCTCCGTCCCCTGGACCGTGTGCCCACTACCACTGCCCCCAGGTCCCTGTTGTTGTTGGGGTGGTGGGTTATCCTGGGTTCCCTGTAGTGGTGGACACACAGCTGATTGACGTGTCCTGGGAACGGAGGTATGGGCCCGCTGGGTGGGTGCTGTGCTGGTGTTACCAGAGGGTGGAAGGTTAGTGTTGGGCTGAGCCTGTGCGAGGGGAACCGACTGTCCCGAGGCCTACGATGGTCCGGGCTGGTCATCTTGACCCAGTTGGCCAGAGCTGCTGTCATCACTGTGGGCCTCTTCTGGGGGTGGGGTAGAGATATCTGGACCCTCCTATCTGGTGACGTTAGGTAGTGGTCCTGCAGGGGTATAAAAGCATGATTATTGCATGTGTGTGTGTCATGGTGTGCAATGGGTGGGTGAGTGTGTACCCCAGTGCTGCTTTCCTGTGTGGGGGCTTGTGTGATGATGGTTAGGGGTTGTTATGGGTATGTGCAGTGGGCATGCTTTAGTGAGGGGTGGCCATGCTTTGTTGTGTCATGCAGGGCTTGGTGTTGGGATGTGTGGTTTGTGTTATTAGTACATTAGTGAGGAGTTGGAGTGATAGGGGAGGAGGTGAGGGTGGGGGTGTGTGATAGCATGCAGGTAGGGTGGGGGATATGATAGTTAAGATTTGACTTACCAGTGTCCATTCCTCCACCGACTCCTCCGAGGCCCTCTGGATGCATGATGGTCAAGACCTGCTCCTCCCATGTTGTTAGTTGTGGGGGAGGAGGTGGGGTTCCGCCGCCAGTCCGCTGAATCGCGATGTTGTGCCTGGAGACCACTGAACGCACCTTCCCCCGTAGGTCGTTCCACCTCTTCCTGATGTCCTCCCGATTTCTTGGGTGCTGTCCCACTGTGTTGACCCTGTCGACAATTCTTCGCCATAGCTCCATCTTCCTAGCTATGGAGGTGTGCTGCACCTGTGATCCAAATAGCTGTGGCTCTACCCGTACGATTTCCTCCACCATAACCCTGAGCTCCTCCTCCAAAAACCTGGGGTGTCTTTAGCATGCCAATGGGGTGGTGTAGGTGATGTGTGGGGTGGTGTATGTGGTGATGAGTGTGGTGATGTGTAATGGTGTGTGGTGATTTGTGCGTGGATGTTGTGTGGGTGATGGTGTTGTGTGCCTCTGTGTGGTGAGGTTGTCTATTGCTGTGCTCTCTCTCTGTCGCCTTCGTCTCTAATTTTTGGTCGTAGGGGTTTGTGGGTGATGTGGGTGTGTGTTTTATATTGTGTTGGGTGTGTGGGAGTGGTGTTTGTATGTGTATCAGGTGTGTGTATTTTGAATTGTCCAATGTGGCAGTGTTTTGGAGATGTGTGTGTATTTTGAGCACGGCGGTGTGTATCGCCCATGGAATACCGCGGTTGAAAGATCGCCGCGTGGATTCGTGTGTCGTAATAGCATGGGCGTGTTTCTGTTGGCGTGACGGTGGAGGATTTGCTTTCGCGAGTTTATCACTGACCTTTGGTGTGGCGGACTTGTGTGGGTGTCTGAATTTCGGCAGATTCCGAGATGTGGGTCATAACAGCTGTGGCGGATTTCCACGGCCGTGGCGGTGTATTGGCGATCTTCTGTACAGCGGTAAGCGGCTTTTACCACCAATGTTGTAATGACCCCCAAAGGGCCTGATTACAACTTTGGAGGAGGTGTTAATCCGTCCCAAAAGTGACGGTAAAGTGACGGATATACCACCAGCCGTATTACAAGTACATAGGATATAATGGACTAGTAATACAGCTGGTGGTATATCCGTCACTTTACCGTCACTTTTGGGACGGATTAACACCTCCTCCAAAGTTGTAATCAGGCCCAAAATGTCCTTTCCTTACATTCCTTGCATCTCCTTTCCTTACACGATTTCCTTAAATTTGGCTACTATACATTGTACCCATAAATAAATATGTAATAGGCAGAAATAATTTACCAAACCGTAGCGGAGGTAAAAAGCATTAGTACGTATAGTACCCACGCAACACCAAACATCCCTGTGCAGTTACCTGTTTGAGGTTTAAGAGGTCATTTATCAAGAGAATCTGTAGCTCAGGTAACCTGGACGTCTGTCAATACCAGGATATTTTAGAAGCTGTTACCTAGTGGGATTTGTGAACATATCATGTCTTATTTACTTAGGTTTAAATGCTACCTTGAAGAACTAAAAAGAAAAAGTCAAAACACTCACTAGAGAGCTAAACAATCACAAGTTTGTGTTGCATTTTTTTCTTTGTTTTCCACCAACCTTCAGAAACGTTTTCAGGTGTGTGCAGTTCTTACACTTTTTGGAGACGTAAACATGCACTCACCGTCACTTTCTTCTTCAGCTCGTAGCTCCTTAACAGAGGACCTATGTATGCAATTTTAGTACTAAAACTGGCTCAATTCTTGCTAAGTCAGATCACATCTAGGCTATTCTAAACTGTTGTATGCTGCATAGGTTGAAACATATTCTACATCTGTGACCCTTCTTGCACAAGGTATATGCTTTTATTTCTTCCCAGCTGGATTACTGAAACTCAGGGCCATATTTATACTCTGTTTGCGCCGGATTTGCGTCGTTTTTTTTAACGCAAATTCGACGCAAAACGAACTCCATATTTATACTCTGGCGTTAGACGCGTCTAGTGCCAAAGTTCATGGAGTTTGCGTCAATTTTTTTGCGTGGACACCTACTTTGCGTTAATGATATGCAAGGTAGGCGTTCCCTTCTAAAAAGTGACTCCGAGGCATGTGTGCCGTATTTACACTCCCGGGCAAAAATAACGCCCGGGAGTGGGCGGGACAAAAAAAATGACTTCCAGCCGCTTTTGCGACGTTTTTTAGCGCCTGGTCAGGGCAGGCGTTAAGGGACCTGTGGGCTCGGAAGGAGCCCAGAGGTGCCCTCACATGCCCCCAGGGACACCCCCTGCCACCCTTGCCCACCCCAGGAGGACGCCCAAGGATGGAGGGACCCATCCCAGGGAACTTAAGGTAAGTTCAGGTAAGTATTTTTTTATTTATTTTTTTGTGGCATAGGGGGGCCTGATTTGTGCCCCCCTACATGCCACTATGCCCAATGGCCATGCCCAGGGGACATAAGTCCCCTGGGCATGGCCATTGGGCAAGGGGGCATGACTCCTGTCTTTGCTAAGACAGGAGTCATTTCAATGGGGGTTGGGAGTAAAAATAAAATGGTGCAAATCGGGTTGAGGCGAAAACTTTGCCTCAGCCTGACTTGCCCCATTTTTTGACGCCCAAACTCCATTTTCCCCTACGCCGGCGCTGCCTGGTGTAAGTCATTTTTTTTGACGTACACCAGGCAGCTCCGCCGGCTAACGCCGGCTAACGTCATTGAATAAATACAGCGCCCGCATGGCGCTTCAGAATGGCGTTAGATTTTTTGACGCACAACTGCGTTGGCGCAGTTGTGCGTTGAAAAGTATAAATATGGGCCTCAGTTTCTATTGAGCTGGCTCAGCACCCTTTCTTAGGCCGCATCTCATTCAAATTTGGTGCAAAACTTGAATTAGGTCATAATCCCTTAACTGCTGAAGTTTTTCTATCTTCAATGCTAAGCCCTTTTTTATATTTGGGGTACTTTGCACTTATGCCTTCATAACCTTTTTTTCACATAACTTATACACGCTCAGCTTGTGTCCTTTTTTCCAATAACATGATAATTCCAAAGGTGTCCAGGATTTATTAATGCCCCTGGAAGGAACTGAGAAAATAACAAATATATAGCAATTGTGAGATTTTTAGGAAAATGAGAAAAAAATTCTGCAAATGAAAGCATATTTTTTTTCTGAAAATGGCATCAACAAGAACGTTTGCTGTGCTAGGATCACCATCTTCCCAGCTTTCAGGTACAAGTACAGTTTTTGCATTTTTCTGAGAGGTATCCTATTTTTCTAATTGTTCTGTTTTCTGAACCTACTTGCAGTTTGTGGCTGAAAAATACTGTGAGACCGTGTGTGATCCCAGAAAGCCATTTGTTCCTGAGAAAGTAGAAAACATTCTGTATTCAGCAAGGGGTCTTTTGTGTAGATCCCTGAACATTTTCCTATCTAGATAAAAAAAAATAGAAATAACTAGAAACAAATAACAATTGGTGGTGACATGTTCAATTATAATATTTTGTCACAACGGTCCATTTACAAAAGCAATGTACCAATCCATCCGTCAGACCCTTGTGGTCACAAGGATATAATTATAGTTTGTAGACATTGGAAAAACATTTGATGCCCAGAGCCATTTTTCATATCATACATGCCATGCAGCAATTAATATTGTAAAATCTAATGAATGCAAAATAGGAATGAAGAAAACCGATGCATTTCTGAAATGTGTACAAGACGCTGAGATTAGAAACAGGGGTTATCTGTACACCTTTGAATTTGGGGTTGCCCATACTGTCATGTGACTCACAGGGTATTTTGAAAAATGTGTTCTTTATTGCACACTAGCTTACATTTGGAAGTACAGAGAAATCCAATATGTAATAACAAATGCTCTACTATTCTGTGTCTCCACATGTCTCTCAATAAAAACTGAATCATACTTGTGTGGCTGGGCTTAGTTCCAGAAACACAAAACATCCCAAAACACAAACTGGAAATATCGCATTTCACTGAGGAAAAATCAACATGTTTTTAGCTGCAGAATTTACTTTTAGGCCCCAGCTCTGCCGTTACCCAGAGAAACATACCAAACTCAGACATGTCTGATGACTAGACACCAAAGGGAGCCATTGTTGGTGTGACTTATGTGAATCCCATGTTGTTTTCTTGCACATAAGGTGTTGCAAACATGCATTGTCCTCATATTTCTGTGAGTGAAAATTCCGGAAGCCATGGGAAAGCAAAACAACCTACCACTCACCTTTATCTCATTCTGTTGATAATAATGGTACCTGGTCCTCACAACGCAAAATGCCCCAAAGCATGGAGCAGAATCATGTTCGGGCAGGCCTGCAAATGCCTCAGCATTTTTTCCCTCATGATTTAGTGGGCTTTACCTTTAACCAATGATTTGTCTTTTAAATTATTTGAAAAGGGGGAGCTACCTATCAGGGCACAGGAGCATGTTCCCATCTCAGTGTGAGCAATGCAGACTTTATTTACCCCCGAGAAGGCAGGTTAGAGGTTTACCCCTAATGTGCCCCCAGGAGGGACAGAATGCCCACTAAGTACCACTTTAAACCATGTCTCAGGATTGCCACTGCATTTCGACCTGGCAAAAACAACCTGTTGCCCGGCCTAAAACAACCTTTTAAATCTTATAAGACACCCCTACCACAAGCCATATAAATACTTAGGGCAGGGTGCATTGTATTTAAATGGTAGGACCTAGGTGCTTAAGGTTTACTTGTCCTGACAGTTAAAAACTCCTATTTACATTTAATTGGTGCTAACGTAAAATTGGGAGTAGATAGAGATGTGCTGTTTACACTCAAATGAATTGTTATTTAAAACCGTCTTTAATGGTGAGCTGGAATTTAAGTTGAAATTCTGAAAATGCCACGTTTAGACCAACTGTGCCTTCCTTCCAGTTTCCTGAGTCACATGACTGTGATTGGTTAGGCTGTTGGGATTTGTGTATTACTTCTGGGCAGTGAGACAAAGGGGGCTTAGGCGTGGACAGGATGGGTCATCCTGTTCAGATGGCTAGAGAGGTACAATACCCAACCCCACTTACACTACAAAAGTCATTGCCTGCAACAGACAAAAGAACCTGGCACCAGCCCTGCCCTTAATTATTGTCACCCTAGACAGTTTGGACCTAATCTTAGGAAAGAAGAAGGGAAGAGAAAGAGCCCCCCATCCCAAAGGCTGGCACTTGGGATAAAAGGTGGCAACCTCAGACCCTACTATTCCTGAACTTGTGGAACAGTCAGAAGAAGGACTGAACTCCTGCCCTAATGCTAGAAAGACTACCTTGTTGCCCTGCTGTCTGAAGAAGGAAGACTGGTCCTGCTCCCTTGAACCCAGGAGCACCAGAGTTACTTCAAGTCATAGATGACTAGCATCCTTTAAGTCATAGGGACACAGCAGGCTTCCAGAGGCCTCCTTGCAAATGCCCTGCTGACCGTCAACAACTGGCCTTGCCTCGATATGCCTGAGCCCTGCTTTTGGCCTCTGCCTGGTGTGAGTTCTAATGCCCAAGAGGTGCCTACCTGGTCCTGGACCATTGGTTTACTCCTCATGAAGAAAAAGGTGAAACTCCTGAAGTTTGGGGCCTTGGGGGCGAGAACAGGTTCATTCATGCCAGATACTGCCAACCACGATTACCGCCAATGCAACGTTCCAGCGAGACCTGCTCTTTATGATTACAGTGAGCATCCACAATGACCAGCAAAACAAGACCTGCACTTTGAACCAACATCGATCGCCCATGACGATCCACCACTGCAAAGCTAAATTGATGAACCCATCTTTGGAGTACAGCAACGACCAACAATGACCTGCTCTGCATGCTGCAAGCCTCCTCATCGCCTCCTCTAGCATGAATAGAACTCCTTGTGTCAGACTTGAGAAGGTCACTTTTCAGACAGACCTACCTAGTCGCTGTATCTAGTCCACACCTGTCGTTCTAAAGTGGTTAGGGGCTTTTCTTTTGTTGTGTTTTCACTGTATTACTATTTGTGTACTGCATAGATACTTTACACATTGCCTGTAAGTTAAGCATTACTGATTATTTGCCAAGCTACCAGGGGGTTAATCACAGGTTAATTTAGTGACTGTGATTCAACCTGATAAGGATTGTAGTTGTTGTCTGAGTAGGATTTCACCACTGCCAATCAATATTCCAGTTTGTCACAGTTACCCCCTGGGATTCAACTCTTAGAGTAGAATATTTGTACTGTGATAGTCCTGGTTAGACTTTGATAAGAGGGGGTGTATTAACAACTGTAATGTTATATTTATATATGTTAGCATAATGCTTGTCTAGGTATAGTAGGCCTGAGCTGATAATGGTGACAAACTAGTGATAAAGGTTGCAGTCCTATATTTTCGCTTGGGAAGCTCGGGCAGATATCAAAGGATTGACCTGTTTATTTTGACAAATTATGACAAGCATTATACCTGACTCATAAATTATGAAAACATGTTAAATCTAATAGGCTTGTAAGGGTGGATTGTCATTACACTGAGTTAAAGACTGTAAGTGGGTGTTTATTTTAAACGAATCCCAGAGATTACCACACTACCATTATTAGGTTTTACATCATTTTGATAACTCGAATTATATACGTATTTCAATATTTTTCAACTTTATACTTGCCAGTTACCTTGCATATGCTCAATGTTGTATACCTGGGTTGCTTATAGCGATGGGACACTGATAAAGAGTATTATTTGTTTATTAGTAAAAGTTAAGTCTGGTGTCATCGGTTTGATCTTCCTATCATGAACAATTATGGCAAAGGCTATAAATCTTTCTTATTTATTATAAAAAATAGTTTGAAGGCAATAGAACTTTAAGGATGGATTGATATTACACTGTGTTAATGCCCGTAGACTGTCATTTTGTTTCATTGGATTACAAAGATTACTGGTGTAGGCAAGGATTATGGTACATTTTATTTCATTTGACAAAACCTGCTAGCTGTATATCTCTGTCAGGCCCTTGTAATAAAACAAAACACATAGAAACTCTACATGCATTTACAAATGAGGGGTCATTGCATCACTCTCTTCTGTCTGTTTGCCTGCCCTTCACATTATGCCTCTCCCCATAACATCATATTGCATGGAGCAAGAGGTTAGCCCATAACTGCTATTGGTTTTATTGACCTCTGAGTAACAACATTTTGCCTGACCTCCTATGCACATCCACCTGAAAATGGGTGTGCTTTGCCTTGGTTGGAAGCCAGTCCTATAGGTCTCCATTTTTTCCTTTTATAGAACTCTTTTATTTATTAATTTCTTCTTTTCTTCATAAAGCGTTCTTTCAACTCCAGCGATCCTGCACCTTTTCAGACAGAATTACCTGACCACTTGCTATTCATTTAATCTGTAATGTGCTTTACCCTGAGCAGACCCAAGTTCTAAACTGGGTGGCCAGTTCGAAATGGTATTTTCTATAATGTATCATTATTTTACTGTTCCAAATTAGTCAATTTGCTTAGAGGCACTCTGGATTAGTAAAAAAGTTATAAACTAGACACTTTAGTATTCAAAGATGACTGATTGTCCAGTGTGATAGTTACTGTGGGCCAGATTTATCAAAGTTTCATGCAATGCAGCAAGACAATTTTCTATGCTGCATAAAAAAAGAGAGAGAACAGAAATGCATCATATTTACCAATATATGGCACATTCCTGCTCTCTGTCTTTGTTGGCGCACAACTATTGCCAATGAAAGCACTCTTGTGCCACTGTGCATGGGTGTCTGGGTTGTAGGCAGGGTTGTTTATCAGAAGTAAGGCATACCTTTCTGCACAAATACAGTCCTCTGAGACTTTGCAGCACACTTTGAAAGATGGAGAAATAAAGATATTTCTCCTAGTTGAGCCTCCACTGGGAAGGCGTAGCATTTTTATGCATTCTCTATTTTTTCAGTGTTGGTAAATCTGGGAGTGTGCTAAAATCCATTGTTGGATGCGTGGGGACACCAGTACTCAACCCATGGAATGCTTTCCCAAGGCAGAGTAATAGAAGCCAGCGACTTGCTCTGCCTTGCATTACTCCAGATTTACCTCGCAATGGAAGCCAAGCAAAGAGGCTTTGTGTTGCTTGGTAAATCCGATTTACATATTGCCTTGTCCTTCTGGCACTATGTGTGATGCAAGGGCAATGCAATCCATTGATAAATCCCTAGGTGGCTCTCTTGAAATATACTGTGCACAGTGTTTTAGGGTTTTGTTTGCTCCACAATGGTCAACACATTGTTTCTATATGTGGCAGCTGGGCTCCAACTGTAAAATAATAGTACACTATAAAGGACAACATTGTAAAATTACTTCCCTCTGCTAAGTTAAATTTTATTCTTATATTGCAACTGTGTGTCTATCAAGTTTAGCGTGTTTTCTTTTTCTACATTCAACTATTTTAATGTATCTTCCATATGCTTTTTGACTTTGTATTTCTTTGATCATTGATGGCTTAGTGAATGAATGCAAGAATGAGTCAGTATATGGAGGAATGAATGTATGATTGTAAGCATAAGTGACAGGATACATGTATTTTGATTTATTGAGTTCCTAATCTCACCAGTGACAGAAGACACACTTTCAGATATGTAAGGCGTATCAATGTTGCCATTGCTTGCTTGTTGCAGTGTCGAAAGGATGTGACTTTATAACAAGCTGAGGAGCCCTCTTCCTCAAACGTTGCTCCTCTGCCCCTTTCTTTTTTGTATCTTTTGTTTTCTGTTTTCGGTGAGATCCCAACAGTTTACTTCATGGCTCGAACCACTCCGCTGTGTGTCCACTGGTGCACGCAGGAGGATGTTTCTAGTTCTGGATCGCTACGTTGTTATTGATGTTACGCCCTCCTCCCTCTTCGCAGTTCCTCCATGTCTGTGGCAGCAGTGCTTAATTTGTGCTTGTTGTCTCCGGTGCTGAGCACCAGCACTTATTTTTGAGGGCCGGGGCTTATTCTTCTGCCTCAAGCATTTGCTGTGAGTAAAAGACACATATGGTAAAGACGGAGGAAGGGAAAAACGAAAAAGCGTCACAAAGGGAGAAAGTAGAAAGCTGCAAGAGTGAGCTGAAGGGGCAGGTAGTGGCTTTATATGGATTGAAGAAGGCCGAGATGGCTTCAGGATTACGCTGCCTCAGTATCCTGTGCTCGCGCATTTATGCCCGTATTTATACTTTTTGACGCTAAACTGCGCTAACGCAGTTTAGCGTCAAAAATCTTTGCGCCGGCTAACGCCATTCTGAAGCACCATGCGGGCGCCGTATTTATTGAATGGCGTTAGCCGGCGCAAGCAGACCGGCGATGCCTGGTGTGCGTGGAAAAAAACCACGTACACCAGGCAGCGCCAGCGTAGGGAAAAATGGCGTTAGGGCGTCTTAAAAATGGTGCAAGTCAGGTTGACGCTAAAAAATCGCCTCCACCCGATTTGCGCCATTTTTAACGACGCCCAGACGCCATTTACATGACTCCTGTCTTAGTAAAGACAGGAGTCTTGCCCCCTTGCCCAATGGCCATGCCCAGGGGACTTATGTCCCCTGGGCATGGTCATTGGGCATTGTGGCATGTAGGGGGGCACAAATCAGGCCCCCCTATGCCAAAAAATATATATAAAAAAAAAAGAAATTTATACTTACCTGAACTTACCTGAATGTCCCTGGGGTGGGTCCCTCCATCCTTGGGTGTCCTCCTGGGGTGGGCAAGGGTGGCAGGGGGGGTCCCTGGGGGCATGGGAGGGCAGCTGTGGGCTCATTTTGAGCCCACAGGTCCCTTAACGCCTGCCCTGACCCAGGAGTTAAAAAGAGGCGCAAATGCGGGGGTTTTTGCCCCGACCACTCCCGGGCGTGATTTTTGCCCGGGAGTATAAATACGACGCATTTGCGTCGCAGTCATTTTTTTGGACGGGAACGCCTACCTTGCATCTCATTAACGCAAGGAAGGCGTTCACGCAAAAAAATGACACTCTTTACTCATACTTTGGCGCTAGACGCGTCTAACGCCAAAGTATAAATATGGCGTTAGTTTTGCGCTGAATTTGCGTCGAAAAAAACGACGCAAATTTGGCGCAAACGGAGTATAAATATGCCCCTTAATTGCAGCAGTCGCATGTTTAAGAGGAGGGCTTTGGGCACCAGCACCTTTTTATTTACAAATTAAGCACTGTGTGGCAGCCTTCCTCTTGAAAATGGCAACTGTGGGACAACAATGGTGAAGTGATTGTGGAATCGTCACCGAATACCTTATGTGATTGTTTTTGCTTCAAATGACGCTGGCTTCGCCTTCTTTCTCTTTCACCTTAATTTTTCTTAACATGTCAGCTTTTTATAAATAAACAACATGCATATATGGTAAACTAATAAATGGGATTTAGACACTTGCAGACACTTTTTTCCCTTTCTATTGTATTTTATTTAAGCATTACCGTTCAAAAATGAAATGATCATTTCACGTCATGGCTATTATTTTCCAAGTTCTTTCTTATCGCCTCCAACTTTTAATTTCCCTGGCAGCAGAGAATGGCTCGTAGATATTTTAAAGAAGGCCTCAATTACTAAAAGGATGTCCTTATGCTTCATCACGAGCTTCAAGTGGGTTTTCCTGAGGTGTCATTTTGGATGATAAAATTTTTAGAAGAAATTCAGAAAACCATTGTAATTTTTAAGTTATAATTGTGAGACTGCAAAATGCGGTATTTTCTAGTCAGCCCATCAGTCTCAAGGAGTTACAGATGGCTCAGAATAAAAGTTCACTCTGGTACTATGAAAGTGAATTAACAGAAGTAAGTAATCTCATTCTTCTTTAAAGAGCCCTATTTAGGAAGATGTTGAGAAGAATAATTACACAACAGCTTCAGCAAAAAATTGTGCCATAAAAATCAGAATGATGAAAGTGGGTGGTAAAAAGGTTCTTTTAAAACATTTTTAGCCCATTTTCAACTAATATTTCTATAAACATGTGATCCTTTAACAACAATCAGAAGCACTTTAAACCAGATTCTTACACTTCACTTATCTGTACATTGTCTTGTAGGAAAAAAAAATCATAGTCAAAGTGAATAGGTCTGGCTTTAATGTGCTAAATCATGGAGGGTTACCTCATTAGACAGAAGTTTGGGAGTGAGCCAGGATGAACAGAGGGAGAAGGCTATAGTTGTAAAATAGTCCATAATGCAGTTCAATGCAAGCACTGGAGTGGGGGTGGAAGGATGCTCTCAAACAGCGAATAGCATTCGTTGACAGATGTATACTTCCCTAGACCGTTGCAAGATATAATTGATACATTTTACCTGCTCAGCATATATTAATGCCACATCATTTACTCTCTATCTGCTTTTTATCAAACGTTTTCACAGGAAAATGAAGGCACCTACAGACAAGCAGGAGGTTTAGGTATACACATATTCACTGAAGAAATGTGGATTTAAATGAGTGCATCAGGGATCACTTGTACGAAAGGCCATCTGCATATCTGAAAATGTATTGTCCCGTAGGCTCATGAAAAGGATGGCTTATGGTTTAACTGAGCCTGTTTTATACTTCAGGCTCACCTTCTGAGTAGTTGATAAGATCGGGACCGATTATAGAAATTAGCTGGCATCTCAATTAAAACTTCGCAGGATAACTTTCACAAAAATCAATACTGAGAAGATGAGGAATCATGCTTGCTGACATTTAGATCTGAGAAGATGTATAATTCCTCTGGTGACAACACAGTCATGAAGATAAATTGTGTTTGCACCCGTTTTGTCCTGTCACTTGCCATTTTTCTCTACCTGTTAAATAAGTCTGGTGCCAACTGTCAATGAACAATGTAAATAAATGTTCTAACAATGCATGAAGAATGGTGACAAAATTAATTTGTACAACTTGCTCTCCATGGTCCATATTCAAAAAGGTAATTTAGCCATAAACCTAGGATTATGAACAAATGTACTTCTTTAATGCCTGCCAGAGTTCCACAAAGTGATTCCTAACTGGCATAAGTTCATTAACTACTATAGATTCTTCCACCATATGTGCATAGAATTCCACAGTAGTAAATCCCACTTAAGGGGTGAGATGTGGGCCTAACATAAAGGTACATAGCATGGTTTGGCCACAGGGTCTGATCGCTACCAGGCCATGTGCCCAGCTCTATTGCAGGTATCAACCCCCCTCAGCCACCCACCCGCCTTCTGCGCATGGCTTTTGGTCACTCACAGTGGGGCGTTGGCCAGAGGGCCTGCACCCAATACCTCCTGCTGCTAATATGACCACGCTAATATGACCACGACGGTATACCGCTACCCGTATTCTGACCCACACATAGAAATCTGCCACTATACGGACACACACACAAGTCCGCCAGCCCAAAGGTCAGTGATAAAATGGCAGTACCAAAACCCACACCGTTACGCCAACAGAAATACGCCCACAGCATCATGACCCACGAATCACCGCGGCGGTCATTCAACCATGGTAAACCATTGGCAGTACAGGCCGCTGAACTCAAAATACACACACACTAACAAAACAACTCCAGATTGGACAATTCAAACTACACACTCCTGACACACATACACACACCACGCCAACACACCCACAACACTATAAAACACACACACTACCCACAACCCTTTATGACCCAAAGATTTTGGCAAGTGAGAGAGAGACAATCCAGGAGCACTCACTGAATCTGAGCCACAAAACCCCATCACCCATACACCATCCACGCACCTCACAGCACACACCCCAACACATCACCCCACACACCCTCACACATACCACTCACACTACACTCATGGCACCACAAAGAAACCCCAGGTTCTCAGAGGAGGAGGTAAGGGTCATGGTGAAGGAAATCATCCGGGTAGAGCCACAGCTATTTGGATCACAGGTGCAGCAGACATCTATTGCCAGGATGATGGAGCTATGGCGGAGAGTCGTGGACAGGGTCAACGCCGTCGGAGAGCACCCAACAACAAGGGATAACATCAGGAGGAGGTGGAATGACCTACGGGGGAAGGTATGTTCCGTGGTAGCAAGACACCAGATAGCAGTACAGAGGACTGGTCGGTGGACCCCCCCCCACAACTAACAACATGGGAGGAGCAAGTCTTGGCGATCATGCATCCTGAGGGCCTGGCAGGAGTAGCAGGAGGACTGGACTCTGGTAAGTCAAATCTTTAATACTTTATCCCCCACCCTACCTGCATGCCATCACAAACAACAACCCCTACCCTCACCCCACCATTACAATCCACCCATCCCAAACCAAGCCCTGCATGCAACACCGATGCATGGACCCCAATCACACACCTGCATGGGCACCCATCACCACAGCATGCACATTAGTGACAATCACTTAGCCAAACCAAGCACAACTCACACAAGCCAAAGCTGCCTTGCTAATAACAACCATAGAGGGAAACATATCCATGCACAGGATGGCACACGCAGATACAATAACACTGCATTTACATCCCCACAGAACCCCCACTCAACGTCACCGGGTAGGAGGTGCCAGCCACATCCAGTCCCCCCCATGAAGAGGCCCACAGTGATGACAGACAGCTCTGCACGTCTGGATCACTATGACCAGCCTGGCCCATCAGGGACCTCTGGACAGTCGGTGACCCAGGCACAGTCCCAACCCACCACAGAGCCTCCCCTTAGGAAACACCAGCATGTCACCCACCCAGCGGGCCCATCCTTCTGTCCCCAGGACACGCCAATCAGCAGTGTGTCCACCACTACAGGGACCCATGCAACCCCATAAACACAGGACGATCAGGGACCTGGTCTCAGTGGCAATGGGCACACGGTTCAGAGGACAGAGGCACAGGACAACAGGGAAGCTGGGAGGACTGCTGTGCGACAGGGGGAGGACAGGCCCAGGGAACCGACTCTCCACAAGGCACTCACCAACATCCTAGGAGCATACCACCATTCCCAGGAGACCATGGGCCAGATACTGGCCAAGCTGCAGGAGACCCAGCGGCTGCAGAAGGGACAGTACCTGGGGATCAGGGAGGACCCGAGGGACATCCACACCACCCTGGTCACCATTGCAGGGGTGCTGGCAGACATGGCCAATACCATGAGGGAGGCAGTGGCACCCCAATGGGCCCCTGACATTAGCCACACCGAAGAACAGCCCTCCACCTCTGCCAACGCTAGTGAACAGGAGGCCCCACCACAGGACCAACAGGCCACCAGCACCCCACCCCCTGCAGAAGGAGACCACCCCACAAACAGTCCCTGCGATCCAGGCAGAAGCCAGAAAACATTGCCAAGGTCCTGCCAGGATATAAGACTCTCCTTATTGTCACCCTTCTGTCCCACTCTGTCACCCTGTCCACTTTGAACTGCCATTGCTCTCCTTCCTAAGCCCCCTTTGACAATGCACCTGTGATACAAAGAGAATGGACTCTACCCTGGACTTTCCTCCATTAGAAACCCAGCCCATTGTAATACCCCCTACACTTATTATCACAGAAATAAACACCCTTGGAACATAATAAAGTATGGAGTTTGTCAATTGTTTGACAAATGTATTAGTTTCACAAACTGTAAACATTGCAATTCAAATGTACTGTAATATTTACATAGGCATGACCTGTAGTGGGCAGCAGTAAACAAACCAGAAGCCAGAGTGGGGCACAGAGATCTGAAAATAGAGATGCCAAAGGGTACAGTAAGTGGCCATAGAAATAGGGAAATCAGGCTGCTATGTTCAATGTCAAATACAAAACTGCAATGGAAGGTGAAGTTACAGTATCTTACCTGTGTGTCACCGGAAGTACTGTTGAATTAGTGTAGTTCTGTTGTCCACATCTTCTTCCTCTGCCTCCTCTTCGTCACTGTCCACGGGCTCCACCGCTGCCACATTACCATGCCCAGGCTCATCCTCCTGTAGAAAAGGCACCTGGCATCTCAAGGACAGGTTGTGCAACATGCAACAATGATCTGGCACATCTTCTTGGGTGAGTAGTACAGGGATCCACCTGTCAGATGGAGGCACCAGAATCTGGCCTTCAGGAGGCCAAAGGTTCTCTCAATAATCCTCCTTGTTCGCCCATGTGCCTCATTGTAACGTTCCTCTGCCTTTGTCCTGGCATTCCTCACTGAGGTCAGTAGCCAGGAGAGGTTGGGGTGTCACCTGCAAATATTCGAGGGACACCTGTTAGCCACATACTCACCCTTAGGGCCAAACCCACACCCATGTACCTACATCAACTGGGTGGGACCATGGGCACACCCAGTGCCTCTGGAGTTGAGACATCACATATGAGATGCCGCTATTACTCAAGATAAAGGCATCATGCACAGAGCCAGGATACTTGGCATTGACATGGGAGATGTACTGGTCCACCAAACACACCATCTGCACGTTCAGAAAGCAAACGCTTTTCCATATTTCTGAACACTTGTTCATTTCTCCGGTGGGGGGACAAATGCTATATGTGTACCATCAATTCCACCAATGATGTTGGGGATATGTCCCAGTGCATAGAAGTCAGCATTCACTGTGGCCAAATCCTCCACCTGGGGGAAGACGATGTAGCTGCGCATGTGTTTCAGCAGGGCATACAATACTCTGGTCAGCACGTCTGAGAACATAGGCTGTAACATCCCTGATGCCATGGCCACTGTCGCTTGGAAAGAACCACTTGCCAGGAAATGGAACACTGACATGACTTGCACTGGAGGGGGGATACCTGTAGGGTGGCGGATAGCTGAAATTAGGTATGGCTCCAATTGGGCACACAGTTCTTGGATTGTGGCCCTATCAGTCTGTAGGTCAGGATAATGTGCCTGTCCTCCATTGTCGACAGGTCCACCAGGGGTCTGTACACAGGGGGATGTCTCCATCTCCTAATCATCCTTAGCGGTTGAACTCTAGGGTGAAAAACGATGAGCAGAAGGTCATATTCACACATATGTCAAAATTAAAATGCAATTTTTCCTTTACAGAAAGAGTCTGTGAACTCGTAAGTCAGTTGCTGTGCTAATGTCTGCAGTGACGCGGTTAGGTGCCATGGCCTGTGCCCCCCTGAAATGGCTGCTGCCTGACCTGTGAGGAGAGACAAGTGGATATGAGGTAATTTCGCTGGTGTTGTGCGCCGTTGCGGTCGGTGGTCGACGACCGCCGCGCAACATTACATTGGGTATCATTGGGCCTTAGGGGTTCCCCTAGCCAATGGCGATGTACGCCGGCGGTGACGGTACGCACCACTGCGGACGTGACCGCCATTTTCTATCTGTGCACTCACTTGCTACCTGACCTTCAACAAGAGAGGACCTACATTGCAAGTGCTGCTGTGACCTGTGTCTGGAAGCAACAATGGCTCGAGTGTCTAGGGAAACGTCCCCTGCCTTCACTTCCGAGGAGTTGGAGAGACTGGTGGATGGGGTCCTAACCCAGTACACTTTGCTCTATGGGCCTCCAGACAAACAGGTGAGTTCACTGTGAGCATGATGCGTGGGCCATGAATGTATGGATTGCTGAGTGCAAGCCCTGTGTAGGGGGGTCTGGGGTCCTGGGCAGAGTGCTGCATATATGGTGGGCAATGTATGTGTGTAAGTGGATGGGGGGATATGGTGGGCCATGAGTATAACAGTCTGCACGGTATGATTAATACCTTTTCTGCATTTTTTTTTTCTGCAGGTCAGCACCCATCGGAAAAAGGGTATTTGGCGTGCCATCGCCAAGGAGGTGCAGACCCTGGGGGTCTTTTACAGGCAGAGCACCCACTGCTGCAAACGGTGGGAGGACCTGCACCTCTGGTCAAGGAAGACGTGGAAGGCCGAGCTGGGGCTGGCCTCCCAACGAGGAAGGGGTGCCCGTCATACCCTGACCCCCCTGATGTTCCGCATCCTGGAGGTGGCCTATCCGGAGTTGGATGAGCGCTTGAAGGCATCACAGCAGCCACAAGGGGGTGAGTACAGATTCAGAATTGTGACTTTGCACGCGTTAAGGTATTACCTGGGTGGGGGATGTGGGCTGTGGGTGCCCCAGGGCAGGGCGAACATGGCAGGTTATGTTTAATGATGGGTAAGCTCAGATGCACTCCAACACCAATATTGTTACTGGGCATCTACTACTGGGCAGGATCCTGTGGGTTTCAGGTGTGCAGCTAATGACGTTAGGCATAGTACCCCATGGGCTGGTGACTAGCAGTGTAACTGGTAGTGCATGGCTTAGTGCATAGGGCTGTTCCCTGTGAGTTGTGTATGCCAACAGTAGTGTTGTTGCTGGCATTGTCCAAGTGTATCCTCTGCCCCCCCCCTTTTTGTTTTGTCACCCTGTCCTTGTGTGCATTAGCATCCTCTGGCAGAGGAGCAGAGGCACCGGCGACGGAGGGAGCTGCATCCCACATGGGCCTGGAGGCCAAATCCACTGACGGGGAGGGCACCAGTGGGACGGGGGCAAGGGGAGCTCCACGACGGAGACAGGAGGGGACAGTACCGACAGCGAATCCTCCTCCGATGGACACCTCTGTGCCCACCCCAACTACAGGTACAGCTGCCACCCCCAATACCAGCCCCGCCCTCCTAGCAGCCCCTCAGCGTGTTTCCCTTGCCCGCTCACCCAGGAGGGTGGGCATCTCCTTTGCCCCAGGCCCTGTCCCAGTCAGCCCTGCTGCCCTCAGTGAGGAGGCTATTTACCTCCTGAGATCCCTCTCTGTTCGTCAGTCAACCATACTAAATGCCATCCAGGGTGTAGCAGGGCATTTGCAACTAACAAATGCATACCTGGACGGCATTCACTCTGGCGTGGCGGCCCGACAGAGAGCATTCCATACTCTGGCCAATGCACTAATGGCAGCCATTGTCCCTGTCTCCAGCCTCCCCCCTCCAACTTCCTCTACCCAGTACCAATCCCGTCAACCCCAGCCTATCCCAAGCACACCTTCAGACCAGCAATCACCCAAATCAACACACAGAACTGGCTCAGGCAAACACAAGCACCACACTTCATCTCACAGGCACTCACACAAGCACCATCTACATGTAGACACACCAACATCCACTGCCTCCACTGTGTCCCCCTCCTCCTCCTCGTCCATCTCCCTCCCAGTAGCATCTCCACTCACACCTGCATGCACTACATCCTCATCCACTACCTCCATCACCATCAGGCCTTTCACTACACGCCCTTCACTGGCAGTCACCCCCCCACATCCATGCACACGTCCCCTGTGTCCTCTCCCACTGTGTCTGTGACCCCTCCTCGCAAAGTACACAAACGCAAGCAAACAGACATCCAACAGCCATCCAACAGCCATCCACATCACAACAGCATCCAGCCCATGCACCCGCACCCAAACACAGCAGACTGACACCTCCTACAACCACTCTCTCTTCCTCCACTCCCAAACCTCCACCCTTTTCCTGCCCCAGTGTCCCTAAGAAGCTTTTCCTCCCCAACATTTACCTATTCCCTACCCCTCTCCCCCGTCCTTCACCTCGGGCCAGGGTGGCCAGTACCCAGCCCAGCACCTCAGCCACCATGTCCACGGCCACTGTGGTTTCTGCAGCTACTGCAGGTGTGAGAGGCTCCAAGGAGGCACCCGTCAGCCCAGCCAGTGTGCCAGAACCACCTGTCAAGGCCAAGAAATGTCTGCCACCTAGCAAGGGCGAGCAGGGGACACCAGCCAGCAAGGGACAGAAAAAGACACCAGCTGGCAGAAGCAAGGAGGCACCACCATCTGCCAAGGGCAGGAAGGGGCACACAACACCGTCTGAGACTGCAGGTGAAGGCCTGGAGGCTATCACCACCACTGCCAGCACCACTACCTGCACTGCAGCCAGCACCGCCACCTGCACTGCGGCCAGCACTGCCACTGGCCCCGCCGCCAGCAGCACCACTGCCAGCAGCAGCAGCCCCAGTGGGCAGCCGTCCGAGGCTGCAGGTTAAGGCCTGGAGGCTACCACCACCACTGCCAGCACCGCCACCTACACCGCGGCCAGCACCGCCACATGCCCCGCCGCCAGCAGCACCACTGCAAGCAGCAGCAGCCCCAATAGGCAGCCGTCCAAGGCTGCAGGTTAAGGCCTGGAGGCTACCACCACCACTGCCAGCACCGCCACCTACAGTGCAACTGGCATCCACTGAGCAGCCGTCACAACCAGCGTGCAGTGGGTAGTGGTGACTACATGGGCTGCAGTGCGTCCTGTCCCCTGCAACACCTGTCGGTGTGACACACAGGTGAGAGACTGTGACCTTGCACCATCCAGGATGAAGCACACTGGGCACAAAGCCCCCTCCAGAACCAGTGGAAGAAGCCACCCACTCACCACCTCCTTGCCAGGATGAAGCACATTGGGCACAAGGCCCCCTCCCGAACCAGTAGAAGAAGCCATCCACTCACCCCCTCCTTGCCAGGATGAATCACACTGGGCACAAGACCCCCTCCAGAACCAGCGGAAGAAAACATCCACTTGAGAGACTGTGGCCTTGCACTCCCCAGGACCAAGCAGTGGGAAAACCACCCACTTGAGAGAATGTGGCCTACTCCCCAGGACAAAGCAGTGAGCAAACCACCCACTTGAGAGACTGTGGCCTTGTGCTCCCTAGGACTAAGCAGTGGGCAAACCACCCACTTGAGTGACTGTGGCTTTGCACTCCCCTGACCAAGCAGTGGGCAAACCACCCACTTGAGAGACTGTGGCCTTGCACTCCCAGAACCAAGCAGTGGGCAAACCACCCTCTAGAGAGACTGTGGCCTTGCACTCCCCAGGACCAAGCAGTGGGCATGGAGCCCCCTCAAGGCCAGTGGTGCTGTACCATCTTCCGGCTCAGGTGCCCCCCCATTCCCTGAGCCCCTGAGGTGCCTGTTGTAGGAAAGTACCATCTTGCCTGGCATGTTACCCCCATATTTCACTGTATATATGTTGTTTTAGTGTATGTGTCATTGGGACCCTGCCAGCCAGGGCCCCAGTGCTCATAAGTGTGCCCTGTATGTGTTCTCTGTGTGATGACTAACTGTCTCACTGAGGCTCTGCGAACCAGAACCTCAGTGGTTATGCTCTCTCTGCTTTCCAAATTGTCACTAACAGGCTAGTGACCAATTTCACCAATTCACATTGGCATACTGGAACACCCTTATAATTCCCTAGTATATGGTACTGAGGTACCCAGGGTATTGGGGCTCCAGGAGATCCCTGTGGGCTGCAGCATTTCTTTTGCCACCCATAGGGAGCTCTGACAATTCTTACACAGGCCTGCCACTGCAGCCTGAGTGAAATAACGTCCATGTTATTTCACAGCCATTTACCACTCCACTTAAGAAACTTATAAGTCACCTATATGTCTAACCTTTACCTGGTAAAGGTTGGGTGCTAAGTTACTTAGTGTGTGGGCACCCTGGCACTAACCAAGGTGCCCCCACATCGTTCAGGGCAAATTCCCCGGACTTTGTGAGCGCGGGGACACCATTACACGCACGCAATATATATAGGTCACTACCTATGTATAGCGTCACAATGGTAACTCCGAACATGGCCATGTAACATGTCTAAGATCATGGAATTGTCACCCCAATGCCATTCTGGCATTGCGGAGACAATTCCATGATCCCCTGAGTCTCTAGCACAGACCCAGGTACTGCCAAACTACCTTTCCTGGGGTTTCACTGCAGCTGCTGCTGCTGCCAACCCCTCAGACAGGTTTCTGCCCTCCTGGGATCCAGCCAGGCTTGGCCCAGGAAGGCAGAACAAAGGACTTCCTCACAGAGAGGGTGTTACACCCTCTCCCTTTGGAAAAAGGTGTCAGGGCTGGAGAGGAGTAGCCTCCCCCAGCCTCTGGAAATGCTTTGACGGGCACAGATGGTGCCCATCTCTGCATAAGCCAGTCTACACCAGTTCAGGGATCCCCCAGCCCTGCTCTGGCGTGAAACTGGACAAAGGAAAGGGGAGTGACCACTCCCCTGACCTGCACCTCCCAGGGGAGGTGCCCAGAGCTCCTCCAGTGTGCTCCAGACCTCTGCCATCTTGGAAACAGAGGTGCTGCTGGCACACTGGACTGCTCTGAGTGGCCAGTGCCAGCAGGTGACGTCAGAGACTCCTTCTGATAGGCTCTTACCTGTGTTGCTAGCCTATCCTCCTTCCTAGGTAGCCAAACCTCCTTTTCTGGCTATTTAGGGTCTCTGCTTTGGAGAATTCTTTAGATAACGAATGCAAGAGCTCATCAGAGTTCCTCTGCATCTCTCTCTTCACCTTCTGCCAAGGAATCAACCGCTGACTGCTCAGGACGCCTGCAAAACCGCAACAAAGTAGCAAAGACGACTACTGCAACCTTGTATCACTGATCCTGCCGCCTTCTCTACTGTTTTCCTGGTGGTGCATGCTGTGGGGGTAGTCTGCCTCCTCTCTGCACTAGAAGCTCCGAAGAAATCTCCTGTGGGTCGACGGAATCTTCCAACCTGCAACCGCAGGCAACAAAAGACTGCATCACCGGTCCTCTGGGTCCCCTCTCAGCACGACGAGCGTGGTCCCTGGAACTTAGCAACTCTGTCCAAGTGACTCCCACAGTCCAGTGACTCTTCAGTCCAAGTTTGGTGAAGGTAAGTCCTTGCCTCCCCACGCTAGACTGCATTGCTGGGTACTGCGTGATTTGCAGCTGCTCCAGCTCCTGTGCAATCTTCCAGGATTTCCTTTGTGCACAGCCAAGCCTGGGTCCCCGACACTCTAACCTGCAGTGCACAACCTCCTGAGTTGTCCTCCGGCGTCGTGGGATCTCCTTTTGTGACTTCGGGTGAGCTCCTGTTCACTCCTCTTCATAGTGCCTGTTCCGGCACTTCTGCGGGTGCTGCCTGCTTCTGGGAGGGCTCTCTATCTTGCTGGGTGCCCCTTCTGTCTCCTCACGCAATTGACGATATCCTGGTCCCTCCTGGGCCACAGCAGCATCCAAAAACCCTAACCGCAACCCTTGCAGCTAGCAAGGCTTGTTTGCGGTCTTTCTGCGTGGGACCACATCTGCAAGCCTCTTCACTACGTGGGACATCCATCCTCCAAAGGGGAAGTTTCTAGCCCTCTTCGTTCTTGCAGAATCCACAGCTTCTACCATCAGGTGGCAGCTTCTTTGCACCCTCAGCTGGCATTTCCTGGGCATCTGCCTAATCTCGACTTTGTCGCGACTCTTGGACTTGGTCCCCTTGTTCCACAGGTACTCTCATCCGGAAAGCCACTTTGGTTGCATTACTGGTGTTGTTCTTTCTTGCAGAATTCCCCTATCACGACTTCTGTGCTCTCTGGGGAATATAGGTCCACTTTACACCTACTTTTCAGGGTCTTGGGGTGGGCTATTTTTCTAATCCTCACTGTTTTCTTACATTCCCAGCGACCCTCTACAAGCTCACATAGGTTTGGGGTCCATACGTTATTTGCATTCCACTTTTGGAGTATATGGTTTGTGTTGCCCCTATACCTATGTGCTCCTAGTGCAATCTATTGTAACTATACACTGCTTGCATTACTTCCTTTTGCTATTATGGCATATTTTTGGTATTGTGTACATATATCTTGTGTATATTTGCTATCCTCATTCTGAGGCTACTCACTGAGATACTTTTGGCATATTGTCATAAAAATAAAGTACCTTTATTTTTAGTATATCTGTGTATTGTGTTTTCTTATGATATTGTGCATATGACACCAGTGGTATAGAAGGAGCTTTGCATGTCTCCTAGTTCAGCCTAAGCTGCTCTGCTATAGCTACCTTCTTCCAGCCTAAGCTGCTAGAAACACCTCTTCTACACTAATAAGGGATAACTTGACCTGGTACAGAGTGTAAGTACCCCTTGGTACCCACTACAAACCAGACCAGCCTCCTACACCTGTGTGTTTTCGACCTGATGCCCCTGCAGTGTTCTCACTGTATTGAGGCAGGAGCCAAGTGTGGCTTGGCCTATGTGGTTTGGCCCAGTGGGCCACGGACATTTTGGAGTGGGCATTGTCCCTCCTTTTGTATATACTGTATTTATTGTACATACTGTTTATTGCTTTAAGAACGTATTTTTCAAAATGTCTAATATTACACTCATTTTACTCCATTCCTTTTGTCTTTGTGTTATTCCTGAGGGTTTCGGGTGTATATGTAATGTTGTTGCATGTGTTTGTGGGTATGGTGTTGGGGGTGTTGCGTGTGTGTGGCACTCTCTTCCCCCCTCCCTTGTGTGCTAGGTGCAGTACTCACATGGTCGCCTTCGCTGGCGTTCGTGTTCCTGGTGCATGAGAAGGTACGCTAGCATGGGGAACACCTGCAGTTCGGGCTCCATGGCAATGTGGTTCTTCCTTGAGTGTCGAGAGGTCAGTGGTTTCCCTTCAAAGTACTGTTTCTGCTGTGCTTTTGATGGCGTTGGTACGGCCCCGGAAAATCTGGCGGATTGGCGTGTTGTAATGCAGTGGGCGGTACATTGTCTTCCGCCTGGCTGTTGGCGGTTACCGCTGCATTGTTTGTTGCTACCGCTGTGGCGGTCAGTGTGTTAAAGTGGCTGTTTGTGTTGGCGGTTTCTGCCGTCGTCATGATTCCAATTTTTTTTACTGCTGGCCTGTTGGCGGTATTACCGCCACTTTATCACCGACCGCCAGAGTTGTAATGAGGGCCTTTGTTTTTGTTAAACAACATTTCAGTTACTGTGATACTCCTGAAGCACCCATCTTGCAAGCTTTCACCCCAGAGCCCTGCAATACAATGCAACAGTTCTTGGTGAAGTTTGCACGGTATTGTGGTTAGGGGTGGGCAGAATTTGGGTGGTTTGATTCAGGAGAATGACACAGTATTGCATACATTTTCCATCAGATCCCTCTGAACTCTGTGACAGGGAGTGGTGGGCATTTAGAACTATTTTCTTAGTGCAAATTGCATTGCATCAAAAAATGGATGCAAGGATGCATTTTGGCTAAAAAGATAGTGCTGAGTGGTGACTACTAGGTTTCTAAATATAGAGGGACTGTTCACATAATGAAGAGGGAGCAGTCTCTCTGTGTTTAGAAACTACACCCCTGCTCTCCATTACATACTTGCTTGGCAGGGCGGGATGAGGGACTTCTCCTTCTTACCGCCCTGTTTAGAAATCACTACAGTGCATACGCCTCAGAACCTTTATATACTCTGCAGTAATCACTGCAGAATATGGAAGGGCACCGAAGGGTATGCACTGCAGTACCTGACCCTTAATGCCCTTAAATACTCTGTGGCTATCAGTACAGTACACTAATACCTCACAGGAGTGTCAGGAAGGCCATGCTGTGTCCTGCGGGAGGACTGTACGACGAAACAACGACTTCAAAAACAACTACTGCCTTAACAACGAGGTCGGAACACCGACCTCGTTGCTACTACTAATGATTTTACCACAAATGCCTTAACAACGATATTTCGTTGTAAAGGCATTCCTGATAAAATCATTAGCAATAGGCACCATTCACCCTACATCCCTCACCCCGCCCCCCCAACCCCACCCCAAAACCTAAAACCCTCTGACCCCCCACCCACTCCCCAAAACCAAAAACGCCCCACCCCCCCAACCCCACCCCAAACCTAAAACCCCCTGACCCCCACCCACTCCCCAAAACCAAAAACGCCCCACCCCCCCAACCCCACCCCAAAACCTAAAATGACCCCCCACCCACTCCCCAAAACCAAAAACGCCCCACCCCCCCAACCCCACCCTAAAACCTAAAACCCCCTGACCCCCCACCCACTCCCCAAAACCAAAAACGCCCCACCCCCCCAACCCCAACCCCACCCCAAAACCTAAAACCCCCTGACCCCCCGCCCCCTCCCCAAAACCTAAACCCACCACTTACCTTCGCCAACTCACTTCTTTGTACCTTAACCACGCATGTTCGTTGTTCAGAACATACGTAGTTAAGGCACAAAAAAACGTAGTCGTGGTTAAAAAAAGCATTGTTGCGCTTTCGTTAACCACGACTTTCGGAAAAAAAAGTCGGAAAAAAGGATGTTCCCCCTGCGGGAGTGCTATGTCCTGAAAATCATGTTTTTTATTTTTACATCTTGAGGCATCTTTTGAGTCTTCCACCACAAGTGCTTGGGAGTCAGGTTGTCCTTACCTTGCCACCTTATACTTTATTTTGAATCCTGGACATGGGGAATGAGTCCCTAAGCCCTGTAATGGTGGCTGCAATAATTTCTTTTGTGCTGCAACTAGTCCTTCAGAACTCCTGGAATCATGGGACTCGCACACAGAAGTCCTTCCGTCCCAAAATACCTGATTTGAGAAAAAGCTCCCTAGGTGAAACAGAGGGCCCTTTTTGTTTTATTTTCAGTACCACAGGACTCCTGTGGGACCAAATGTCCAGACATACCTAACTATTTAACCCCTTTATACTCACCCGAGCACCTTCCTAAGTGCTAATTTCCCTCAAACTGCTAAATGGTTATATACCAAATCAAAGAAGCACACTTTCTGGACTAAGTTCTGAAATTCTGGAAAATGTAATGTAATTTCATTCAGCCATTTTTTCTCTGTAGTGGAGACCATTTGTGCTTTGGAATTAACATGGAACATCAATGTTTTTGAACCTGAAAGAAATTGGGTTGTTGGTTGTTAGACCTGACAGCCTTAGGGTGGTCACCCCAACTTTGTGCCTGCCTCCCTCCACTTTTTGACACTGTTTTTGCTGGTTTTAGGACTCTGCGCACTTTACCACTGCTAACCAGTGCTAAAGTGCATACGCTCTCTCCCTTTAAACATGGTGACGTTGGCTCCAACACAAGTGACATATTTAATTTACTTGTAAGTCCCTATTACTTATGCATGTGCCCAGGGCATGCAAATTGAATGTTACTAGTGGGCCTGCAGCACTGTTTGTGCCCCCCACATAAGTAGCCCTTTAACCATGTCTCAGGCCTGCCAATGCAAGGTCTGGTGTGCAGTTTCACTGCCACTTCGACTTGGCATTTAAAAGTACTTGCCAAGCCTTAAACTCCCCTTTTTAGGTCAAGCGTTAGTGTTCAGCCTGCTGTATACTAAAGTATACAATAGAGTGAGTTCCAGCCTTCTCATTTGTTAGTTGCAGTGTCCTTCAAAAATCCTTGCTTGCTAGTGGTCAGTTCTGCCTTTTTGTCCTGCCTTTTTTCACTTTGGGAGCAGCACAAAGCACTGTGTAATTACGCTATGTCCTGTTTATCTCTTCTGTAAGGGACTTTTTTTTGGCATTTGCCTGTTTCACCTCAACAGTGTGGGTGCTTGTTCAGTCCCTCCTCCCCACCAAATCCCTCTGCAAACATAATAAAAACAGAGGGGGGCTTTTCCAGGGCCAGCTCGCTCTCGCTCTCTTCCTGCGCGCCTGAAGTAAGGCACGTGCTGAATAAAAGGAGAGCCGCGAGGTTCGCGCTGCAGTTTCTGGAAACGAACTTCAATACCGTGTCCTGTGTCTTTTTCTACGCTGCATACCAGGCCCGCTTATCAGACAGGGCCACACAACAGTGAAGCACCCTAACACTTTTGTGTAATTTCCGTGCTATATCAAAGTGCATGAATAAATATTTGCAACGCCGCAGACCTCTTTTTCAAAAAGCCTCCGAACTACGCTCCAATAGTGAAACAGGCAGCGGAGAAACTCTGGCTCCCCTCGCTGGCCCGTGAAGGGTTCCGGGAAACCCAGCTCGGAGGCCCGTCCATGAGGAGGAGGAGGTGAGTGAGCTGCGCTCGCCATTTCATTCTCTGTTCAAAGCAAAGGCCGCGTGCGGCGGACAGAGCAGATGCCGGAGCGGGCAAAGCCCCGCACACAGCGCGTGGCCCCATACTGCCCTGCTCAGGAGGCTGGTGAGTATCGGAGAACTCCTCCCGGGGGTGGCAGGCATCAGTGGCGGGGTCTCGGCCTTCGTACCCATCACCAATAAAGTGTAGTGCTGCTTGCCTTCGGCTGACTCTGCTCTCTGCGAGGGCGTTCTTTCTTAGCCCTTGTCTGCTCCATGATTCACATCTGGTTAGGGAACCGCCACTCGGCTGGAGCTGGCCCTGTCTCCGCCTACAATTTGAGTTTACCTTTACAGAGATCACGCAGCAAAACCCACTCTTGGCATGTTTACTACCTTTGTTACATTGCATGTTGATTACAGTGTAGCCAATATGTCATCATTATATGATGTTTGTTTGTACACTGTTGAAAGAGGAATGATTGTGGATAGGGTAGAATGGACATATCACCGATTTCTGCACCAAGACATAGGTTGCTAATGAACGACGCAGCATTTTATTGTAATCTGTTTTCATTGGCAAGTTTGTTATTTTATTAATCAGATTTCCTCTGTTTTTTAAATAGCACCTTGCTGTAGCGTATCATCTGCTTATTGTCCATCTTCTCCGTCGCTCTGACCCCGCTTCCTCCCTCCATTAATCTTTTTCAACACACCGTATACCGGCCCCCTCTTTGTGGGCTTTTAACCATGCCCATGTCACGCCCATCAGTTTGGTTGGTTTGTGGGCTTGTTTGTTTAGCTAAAGTCATTAAGCACATCACAGTGCAGTGCGCATATGGACAGTCGGACCCAGGCAGAACTTTGCCAGGCCTGTGATGTCAGCAGCCCTTCACTGAGGGACCAGAGCTGAGGCTAAACATGCATTCACGTGCAAATAATAGGTGCTTACATGCGCAGGAGTTGAAAAACTCTTTCCTCCTACCATAATCGCATTTCCCACGACGAAAAGAAACACTCTGAAGAAGCAGATGTTAAACTGTCATTTTGACTTTTCTTTCCTTTGCTATTTTCCTGTATACAGTGCTATTTCTAAGTATACAAGGAATGTTTACAAGCTGTGTAAAGTGTTCTAATTTCAAACAGGATGTAGCCGACGTGATACTAAACAGACATAAATAAGATTTTATTACAGCTTATAAGCATCTTTCCAACTTTCCATTAAAGTATGGCCCACGTGAAACAATTTGCCCAAGATCACACAGCGAGACAAGGCACAAACAGGTTGCTGGAGACTCTAACATCCTGCTCCTGAAGTGCAGTATCTTAATGGCCGGAGCTCACCTCGCCCCAAGACAGGCTACAGCCAAGAACAAGAAATGCTAACTCGTCAAGCGAAAAGTTTGGAAAGCAGATAATTCAGCGCTTTTATGATCATTAATGCATAATGTAGGAGTTAAGCTCATTCACTATTAAGGCATACCCAGCGCCGTACTTTTGACTCCCACCGCAGCACCTCCAGGGCTTCCTAGACGCCATCTGCGACTAGTTGGAAACCACAGTGTGCGCTAAGAGCCGGCAGGCAGCGGGCTCATCACCCTGGCTTAGCCACTGGACCAAGGATGCTACCAGCCACATATCTGAGTCAGACATTAGGGATTCACAAGGGAACCTCCAGCACAGATTAACAGCTGGATGTAAACAAAAGGTGCCTCAACTTTGGCAAATGCTCAAGTGCAACTTTCAAGTCGCAAGCTCTTTCCACGACCTGGTGGAGGCAACTCAGCCTTTTCACTGCTGAGGTCGATAACATGATTATTATGCAATTAGACACCTCTTGGACCAACATTTTTTGTCCCTCTTGTGTCCCTCCAATCCAGGATCCTGAGTTACATTACAACACCTTGGACAATCGTGGTCCTGGAACCAGTAGTAGGGGGCACCCTGTGGCATGGGCACAGACCTGTGGGGGTAGGGTGAGTGAGAGGGATGCTGTGGGCCAACAGGCTGTGGGCACTGGGGATGCTCCTGTCCAGGACACTACCAGGGAAGTCTTGGGGGTCTATCAAGAGTTGCTGAACCACTCGAGATCAAGCAGCTGCAGAGGGACATGCATAGGGAAATGCTTCAAAAGAGGGAGACCAAAATACCACCCTGGCCTCCCTAGCAGGGGTGTTCAGAGAGATTAGTCCTACCCTAATCAGGGATCATTAGCAACACTATACCCCTTCCTTTGGACTAACAACACCAGGCCCTTCATCATCAGTGCAAGCCACTGGAGGGGAGGCCCTGTCAGGGGAAGACTCCGCAACAGACACCCCTGCCTCTGTAGAATCAGATCACCCCCCCCCATTAACGAGGATTTCCAACTAAGAATACAGGAGGTGCAGACGGCAAGACACCCACCACTGCCAACAAGCGACCTCTTCCTGAAGGAACTCCTTTGTGTGCCATATAATCATTCTGTTGACTGTCCTTCACCAACCTTCCCTTTCCTATGAGAGAATTACACTGGACTTTGGACTTCAAATGCTGTGGCATCTGATACAATGATTTAATCAACCATGGCCAAACCCCTAACTGTTCTGTTCCGTCATGTCCCTTATTTGCATCCTATGCACTTACGCAAAATAATACCACCTATCACAAAGTTTGTCTCTGCTGACTTCTGTTTTAAATATTGCTGTGTAGAGATTTAAGATCATGTGAAGCAAAGGAGGAAGACAAAATATACTAGTGAAAGGAGCGATGTGTAACAGGTACATTGCCCTGCTGTGGTTTACTAACAACACACACAAACACATTGGTACAAGTGTCCGGTCACACCAAACATTTTATTCCACTGTACAGCACATTTACACAATATCTGGACTGTCAAAGCCAAAAATGGCTTACTCATATTGTGTCAAGGTTGATATACCAAGGTACAGTCTAGAAGGAAGGGCCTTGTCAGACATTGACCTATAGGGTAAGCAAACAGATAAGTGGTTGATGTCACCAGCTTGAGCCTTACCACATACCACATCAAAGTTATCCAACATCATCTAAACCAAGGTACTGACAGAGGGCAGGACAACAGTCCCTGAACACGGGTCCGTCTTATTCCAATGACCATGCGTCTGGTGGTATGACACAAACATATGTCAGTTTTGTGGCACAGGCACTGTGGCCTGCAATGAGGAAACACACCTACAGCTCCATACATGTCATACAAGAAGAGTGTTTAGCCTATGTGAAGGATGAATGCCTGTCTTGCTCTTGATGGCAACATATTTTATGTCCACATATTCACACACATGATGCAATTGGCCCAACACAGCACAAAAAACAAGTAAATTGTACACTTCAGACTGTCTACCCAAACAATGGCCAGGCTGCCATGGAACAGGTCTCATACACCTTAGATCTGTTACCTGTGTTACCTGGAACAGTCCATGTCTACTTCACATGTCAGAACAGCATCAGCTACCTACCAATGTCACAACTCTGAAATGCCCACGAGGATGTCATGGTGAAGGTACCTGGGTAAAGACAAAAAAAGAAGTATAGATTCAATGACATGCCTACAACACAAATTACATGGCAATCATCTGGTAATGAGGTTACATTGCAATGAGATTGACACAAACAAAGCAGCTACATCAAGATACGTTTTCATGCACTCTTTTGGTGGATGTTGGATAGCATTAGCTCCGCTTTGTCTTGCAAACTCACTCTAATCCACACATTCTGACAACTACAGTTCATCATGCAGTCACAGTCATTTCATCACATGACATAGGTACAATCATGAAAAGTAGTTATTGATAAGATCTTCTCGCAAGTCAACTCCTTCCTCTTCACCACTGTCATCCTCACTTGACATTTCTGGAGGCTCATCTGGTGGCACTGCAGGCTTCCCCTCCTCTGTGATATATGGGATATTCCTCTGGAGGGCAATGTTGTGGAGCATGCAGCAGGCCACAATGATCTTACACACTTTACCGGGTGAGTAGAGGAGGGCTGCACCAGTGCGGTCCAGACACCTAAATCTGGTCTTCAGGAGACCAAAAGCCCACTCCACCACTAGTCTTGTTCTTCCATGGGCCTCATTGAAGTGGACTTCCCCTGGAATAGTTGGATTCCTCAGCAGCGTCAACAACCAAAGGCGGTTTCGATATGCTGAGTCTCCTGTTAAGGAATGGGAGATATGTGCAACAACGAGTCTCTCCTATCAGAATTGGCATTGGCATAGCACCAGACATTGCACACACACAACCAGGACAGATGTAACTTACCAACCAGCCAGGCCCTCTCTGGGTACAGTCGTGATATCAGCTGGGGGACTGTGCTGTCTTGCATTATGAAGGAATCATGGACTAAACCCGGAAGACGGGCACAGACCTTTGAAATGTATACGTTCTCCAAACATCCAACTTAGGTGTTGATGGAATGGAAGTTCTTTCTGTTGCAGAATACTTGTTCATGACATGCGATGTCACCAAGCCAACATGTGTGCCATGAATTGCCCCCACCACATGTGGGAGGTGTGCAAAGCAATAAAAGTCAGTCTTCACATGGGCTAAATCCTCAAGTCGAGGAAACTGGATATAGCTATCCAGGTATTTCAACATTACAGAGAGGACATCCTTCAACACCAAACTGAACATAGGTTGGGACATTCCACCAGCTAGGGCCACTGTATGTTGGCAGGACTCTGTGGCTAGGAAGGGCAACTCTGACATGACCTGCACAGTCGGTGGTATTCTGGTTGAATAACTAATAGCTGGCATCAGATCTGGCTCCAACTGGCAAAACAAGTCCACTATTGTTTGTCTATCCAGGTAGTAATATGTTATGATGTACCTTTGCTCCATGGTCTAAAGGTCTGGCAGTCCTGGTAGACAGGTGGTCGTTGCATCCTCCCTCTCCATGAGTACCTATGCAAGACAAGATATAGGTTCTGACATTAGTCACTGTGTTCAAAGCAACATACATGATGCATATCAAGGTTTACATTTGACATGACAATTTTGAATGGGTGGACATGGCAAACAGTACACATCACAATTGCTCAGAACACAAGGGTTATATGTTACCCCCTTAATTTGCCACACATGTGTACACATCATGTGTCAGGACGAAAGCTACATTGTGCCTCACAGATGCCACTTGGAATGTGACTCGATGTCCTGAGAGCAAAAATGACCTTCGATGGGGCTTGACTGTGCCCCGCTGTAAATTTCCATATGCCCATAAACACACTACAATGGTATTTGAGTAGTAGGACAAACATGACCGGCCTACAAGAGCAGGTTTTAGTGCTCAAAACTAAGTTATATGTGGTGTGACACCATTTATGAATGCTAATACCGCATTACTGGCCTATAAAATTATGGGTGCCTGATGTACTCCATTGGACATTGGAAACTGCCCATGACCGCTGGAGGAAGTCGTCATCGCCGTAGGTGGTAGCAACCTCAGCGGACACCGCCGTAGGCTAACATTGTTGCCAGTGGACGTCTTAGGCCAATGACTGTGACCACCGGTTGTGACGACCGCATGCATGGTGGACGTGACCACTATATTCTGTAAAATCCCTCACTGGACTCCCAACACTGCTGACAGCAAGACCTCCACCACCAAGCTGCTGTGTACCACCTCTGGAGCAATCATGCCCGTCCAGCAGATGATAGGGCTCCAGCCTTCACACAAGGAGCTAGAGAGGCTGGTGACTGAGGTCTTACCACTACATGGACAGCTGTATGGTGCACCAGAAGAGCAGTTAAGTGCCCCATGTGTACATTTTTTGATGTACCTCACCATTCTTTGCCTCCTTATGTGCTAGGTTGTGTCCATTGTGCCTGGGTTTATACTTATGTGCCTGTTGTTGCAGTTTGTGTGGCGTTAATGGGAGAGACAATGTGCAGGTATTGGGTACTAGTGCCATATGTTGAGTACATTCACATTGTGTTGTTCCTGTTTCCTGTGTTCCCTGAAAAAACTTGGGTTGGATGCATAGATCTAGGTGAGGTAACATCACAGACATCCATTGCATCGATTTCATCGAGATTGTTGAATATGTGAGACAACATGTATGTGCATGTCAGCACGGGCTGAGTATGCATGTTGTATGTGCCAATTGTGAGGAGTGTAAGCTATGTGTATGTTGTCACTGAGATTACTTTAGACATCTGCCCTTGCTAGTAATTTTTTGGCAGGTATGACATCACTCTCTCTGCTCTTCAGGTTGCCACACACACCACATGCCAAATTGCTGTTGGATACATGATGCACTGAAATGCATGGTAGTGATTGGAATGTGAGTGTCAGATAGGTTCAATCTGCTCAGCCCGCAGTGACTTGGGTCTGTCATATGTATCTCCCAGTATGGGCACTAGTAAAGGTTGGGGTGGAGTCACTGGCCATACAACTGTGGCACTGTGGCTACCGCTTGTACCCCGGCAGATCCTGTAATATGAGTAATATGAGGCTCTGGTGTGAAATCCTGCCTAGAGTGGCTAATTCCTTTGATTAGATAATGAATGGATCCAGAGGTAAGTTTCTAATCTAGTACACACGTGCAGTTAGCATGGTCAATTTATGTCTTTGACTGATTACAGGTCCCTTACTTCCATAGCCCTCTTGTCACCTTCACACAGGTCATATATGTCCTGTGCAGGCTCATTGCATGACTGACATTTCCACAGTGAAGACTGTGTTGATTCCTGAGAGGCCATGATGTGTGACTCAGTAGCATGGTCATGTGGTAGAAAATGTACAAATGCACGGCCTTGTTTTTTTAATGCCATCTGTGTAGGATGGACCCATCAGTCCAAAAGCGTGTTCTATGGTACAGATACAGAACACAGAACCCCACCTCCTGAAGTGACATGAGTCGGCATTTGTCATTGCAAAGCTCCACACAGGAACTGGCTAGACACTTTCTGTACCCACCATGCCAGTCCCTTCATTGTCACCCATGTGTGTTGTCTGAGTTTGTACTCTGGAAGTGGCCTGTGGGAAATGCATGCAGGAAGTCAGTCTCACAGAGTGTGTATGTGTTGGTCCATTCATGCCTAGCGAGTCTACCATTCAGAGGCCACAGAGGTGTGAAGTGCCTCATGTTGGCTCACACCTCAGTCAGGTTGCAAGAGCATGTCCCACAACATGTCAGTGAGCCTGCCTAGTAATTGTAGGGCCAGAGCGAGGTGGTGGGTTGTCCTGCAGATTGGGAAACTATGGGCCTGATTCTAACTTTGGAGGACGGTGTTAAACCGTCCCAAAAGTGGCGGATATACCACCTACCGTATTACGAGTTCCATAGGATATAATGGACTCGTAATACGGTAGGTGGTATATCCGCCACTTTTGGGACGGTTTAACACCGTCCTCCAAAGTTAGAATCAGGCCCTATGTCTGTAGTCATGGCCCAGTACATATTGGATAGTGTTAGACCTGACAGCCTTAGGGTAGTCACCCCTAACTTTTTGCCTGCCTCCCTTCACTTTTTGGACACTGTTTTTGCTGGTTTTTAGACTCTGCGCACTTTACCACTGCTAACCAGTGCTAAAGTGCATATGCTCTCTCCCTTAAAACATGGTAACCTTGAATCATACCTGATTGGACTATTAATTTACTTATAAGTCCCTAGTAAGGTGCACTTCATGTGCATAGGGCTGGTAAATTAAAGGCTACTAGTGGGCCTGCAGCACTGGTTGTGCCACCCACTTCAGTAGCCCCTTTTCCTTGTCTCAGGCCTGCCATTGCAAGGCCTGTGTGCGCAGTTTCACTGCCACCTCGACTTGGCATTTAAAAGTACTTGCCAAGCCTAGAACTCCCCTTTGTCTACATATAAGTCACCCTTAATGTGTGCCCTAGGTAACCCCTAGAGCAGGGTGCTGTGTAGGTAAAAGGCAGGACATGTACCTGGGTAGTTATATGTCCTGGTAGTGTAAAACTCCTAAAATCGTTTTTACACTACTGTGAGGCCTGCTCCCTTCATAGGCTAACATTGGGGCTGCCCTCATGCACTGTTGAAGTGGCAGCTGCTGATCTGAAAGGAGCAGGAAGGTCATATTTAGTATGGCCAGAATGGTAATACAAAATCCTGCTGACTGGTGAAGTCGGATTTAATATTACTATTCTAGAAATGCCACTTTTAGAAAGTGAGCATTTCTTTGCACTTAAATCTTTCTGTGCCTTACAATCCACGTCTGGCTGGGCTTGGTTGACAGCTCCTTGTGCATTCACTCAGACACACCCCAAACACAGGGTACTCAGCCTCACTTGCATACATCTGCATTTTGAATGGGTCTTCCTGGGCTGGGAGGGTGGAGGGCCTGCTCTCACACAAAGGACTGCCACACCCCCTACTGGGACCCTGGCAGACAGGGTTGAACTGAAAGGGGACCTGGTGCACTTCTCAGCCACTCTTTGAAGTCTCCCCCACTTCAAAGGCACATTTGGTTATAAAACAGGGCCTCTGCCCTACCTCATCAGACACTTGCTGGAGAAGAAACCTGAACCAGAAACTACATCCTGCCAAGAAGAACTGCCTGGCTGCTCAAAGGACTCACCTGCCTGCTTTCTACAAAGGACTGCTGTCTTGCTGTTGCCCTGCTGCCTTGCTGAACTCTTGTCTGGCTGTGAAAGTGCTCTCCAAGGGCTTGGATAGAGCTCGCCTCCTGTTCCCTGAAGTCTCAGGACCAAAAAGACTTATCTTTTTCACTTGGACGCTCCGCGCGCCGAAAGTTTCGACGCACAGCTTGTTCCGCGGCGAGAAAAACGCCGCACACCGAAGCTGACCGACGCGACGCTCTGGGGACGATCGAAAATCCGACGCACGGCTTCGCAAGGATAACGCCGCCCGACCTCTAGAGGAGAAATCGACGCAACGCCTGCCGTGAGATCGTAATTTCAACGCGCAGCCCCGCAGACCAACGTCTAGAGGAGAAATCGACGCGACGCCTGCCGTGAGATCGTAATTTCGACGCGCAGCCCCGCAGACCGACGCGCAGCCGGAGAGCAAGCAGGAAAATCCCTGCACCGACCCGGGACATCTGGTAATCCCCGCGATCTACAGAAAGAGACTGTCCGCGTGCCGGAAAACGACGCACGACTTCCCCGCGTGGAAAATAACGACGCGAGTCCGTGTGTGCTGGGGAGAAATCGACGCACACACCCTTTTTCCACGCACCTCTTCCTTTGTGGCCCTCTGAGGAGATTTTTACACTCCAAACCAGGTACTTGTGCTTGAAAGAGACTTTGTTTATCTTCTAAAGACTTAAGACACTTTGGGGGTCATTACGACCTCGGCGGTCTTTTCAATAGACCGCTGAGGGACCGCCGTACGGAAGACCGCCAGTGCTGGCGGTCTTCCGCATGGGCCATTCTGACTGTTGGCAGCGCTCCGCCCGTTTCCAGACGAAGAGCCGCCAACAGCCATACTGGCGGCAGGCGGGGAAGTGGAGGTAGCTCCACCTCCACCGCCACGCCAACAGGACACCGCCCAGCGAATCACGACCTCCCGGAGAATCACCAGGAACAGGTAAGGTGATCGTCCGCTAGGGAAGGGGGGTGGGGGGGGGGGGTGATGTGAGTTGTGTGCGTGCATGGGGGTGTGCATGTGTGTATATTGAGGGGGCGTGTGAATGCGCGCATGAATGCGGGGGGGGTGTGTGTATGTGCATGAATGCGTGCATGAATGCGGGGGGGTGTGTGTATGTGCATGAATGTGCATGAATGCGTGCATGAATGCGGGGGGGTGTGTGTATGTGCATGAATGCGTGCCTGTATGTGTGCATGTGTGTGTATATGTTGGGGATCGGGGTGGGGGACGGGGGTCCTGCAACCTTTTGGGGGTGGCAGGGGTGGTGGGGGGGTAGGGGAGGGAGTCGGGGTGGGGGTTGGGGGTGGGGGAGACCCCTATCAGTGCCAGGGAAGGGATTCCCTGGCACTGATATTGCTTACCGCCATGGATTGCATGGCGGTCCCCAACCGCATGAAATCCATGGCGGTAAGCCGGGGTCAGGCGGGTTGGAATACCGCCGGCAGTATGTGACGACCGCCGGGCTGGAGACCCAGGTCTCCAGCCCGGCGGTCGTTACCACCGTGGCGGTCGGAACGGTGAAGCGGCGGCTGACCATGGAGGTAACCGCCATGGTCAGAATACATGAAAAAAGACCGCCAGCCTGTTGGCGGTCTTACCGCCGCTTCACCGCCGACCGCCAGGGTCAGAATGACCCCCTTTATATCACTTTTCAGTGATATCTCTACAATTTCCCATTGCAACTTTATTCTTTTTTTGACCTACAATTATCCTGATAAATATTATATATATTTTTCTAAACACTGTGTGGTGTATTTTTGTGGTGCTATATGGTGGTATTGTATGATTTATTGCACAAATACTTTACACATTGCCTTCTAAGTTAAGCCTGACTGCTCGTGCCAAGCTACCAGAGGGTGGGCACAGGATAATCTTGGATTGTGTGTGACTTACCCTGACTAGAGTGAGGGCTTTTGCTTGGACAGGGGGTAACCTGACTGCCAACCAAAAACCCCATTTCTAACAGATAGTATATTCAACACTTGGAGAGTATTGCCAAAACGGGTAGGGCCAATCTTGATGTTTTTGACATGGATGTAACTCTACCATTTGTGATGAGACTCATGAACATGTTCACTTGATTTGTCTTTTGCATCCATACTGGTATGCACCCATCAAAAGAAAGGAATATAGAGAGCCATTGCCTGGAAGGTTCGGACCCTGGGGGTCCACAGCCACCAGAGCACCCACTGTCACAAGAGGTGGGAGGACCTGAGACGCTGGGCCCGGAAGATCACTAAGGCCCAGCTGGGGCTGTCCTCCCAACATGGGCGTGGTGCCTATTGGAAAATGACCCCACTAATGGCCCGCATAATGGCAGTGGCCTACCCGGAGCTAAATGGGCATTTGAGGGCAGCACAGCAGCCACATGGGGAGAGTATAGGGCATGTTACTGCGTATCCCATTGCCAAGTGATTGAGTGATGTCCTGACAGATCCCCCTGACATTTAGGGATGAGCCATGCATCACACAGTGGATGAGAGATTCTTTTTGTTGACGTCATGTGTTTTAAACTGATCTGCCTTGGCCTATTGTACCAGGGAAATAGGACTGCACTAGGTGGAACCTCAAACCACTAGCTTTCAAAATACTACATATGGCTGTGTACAGTTTTCAGTCATGTGCTGTTTGTGGTTGTAGTGCATGCATTTTCTATATTTATATTGGCATCAGCGACCCAGAAGCTTGCTTTCTTCAATGTCTGATGGGTTCTGGTGCCTTATTGCAGTCTGTCATGTGAAGGTGTCCGACATACATTAGACAGGGCTTACATTTTACTTTATATTCAGCTATGGATCAGTACTTCCTTGGTAAGTGCTGACTGTCCATTGACATTTATGTGCTGTGACTGTTGTCAAATTTCCTTGTGCCTGCATGTCAGCATATGTCCCTTTCTCCTTGGTACACATATATGAGTGGAGGTTTCATGGATGATATGTTGAAGGGATGATGTCTTTGTTCCTATATAAATATATGTATTTATATATATATATATATATATATATATTTATATATATATATATATATATATATATATATATATATATATGAGACTGACTGCCTGTAATATACACACACACATATATATCCACATGGCAAGCTGGATGTGGAATAAGCCATTTACAATGGGGCTACATGTGCCTTGACTGCTGGCATGCATTATGGAGAGACTTGCATTAATGTTTCAATCACATGTGTTTGGGTACAGGCATTCATCCACAGACAAACATCTGGGCTTGCATGACCAAAATGGGGATGGTGAGATAGCTTCCCAGGACCTCTACAAGCCCTTCCAAATTCTGTGTCTCTCCAACATTCCAAGGACTAATGGCTTCTACTGAAGCACTCAGAACATGTTTTTCTTAGGGATGCTAGACATTAATGGTGATCGCCCTGTGGATTGCTGATTCATAACGTTGTGTATTTAGTGGACATCTCTCCCTGACATCTTACATATGATGTCTACAGTGTTCACTTCCATGCCACATGTGTGGCCTATCTGACCAACATCAATGATACATCTTGGACTCTATTGGGATGGATTTCACTTGTTTACAGAGTATTTTGTGTTACTTTCGCCATGACAATTGTACAATTTGTAATCAACATGGCAGGATTTTGGAGCATCATTTATTTATGTTGGCTCCTTATGTATGTGACAAATAGATGTGTGCCTGGTCTTGTGTGGTAAATGTGTGAATACATTTGGCATCAACCTATGAATATATAACACCAGGTAACTGAGGTTGGCCCGATGAGACAAAGCATTGAAGGTGAGGAGGTTTCCTACTTGTTCAATGGTTACTGTGATTGCACAATTTCAGCCACGCAATTGTAGTAGTGTCAGATCCTGATTTTCTTTGAGGAACTGTTGACAGTTAAGCTGACATGCTACTTGACATCCTGATTATATTTGCTAATCAGAGCTGTTGCTCAAATATGTTCATGGACATGTGATGACTCTATTTCTGTTTGTCATGGCAGCATCTGCACTGGCAAGCAAAGGAGACGGGCCGAGCCAAGTGAGAAAGCAACTGGACACAGGACCTTGGGTCAAGGCACCATTGATACAAAGGGACCCAGTGGCCCAGAGGGTGAGGGGAGTACCACAGGGGAAACCAGATTGGCATCATCATCGTCATCTTCAGAATCCTTCTCCAGTGGCCTCTCCTTAGTGGTGTGGACCTATGTGGGCATCCCCTATCTTTGTCTACCACCCCTGTTCTATCACCACCCTCCCTGTTGCTCCCCACCCAGTTTGCTGTGCCCGTTCACCAAAGAGGGTGGGCATCTCCTTCACCGCAGGCACCTCCACACCAGCCCCTGTTACCCCTGCTGCCCTCAGTGAGAAGGCTATTGACCTCCTGAGAAGTATCTTCATAGGTCAGTCAGCCATTGTGAATGTCATCCAGGGATTGGCAACCCAACTCCAAAAGATCAACCCGTTCCTGGAAGGCATTTATGGTGCAATGGCTGGCCTACAGAGACCTTTTCAGGCTCTGGCCTCCTCACTGATGGCAGCCAGTCGCCCCCCACCTTCTTTCTCCGTTCAACTCCCCCTTCTCAACCCAGATTCGCCCCTTCCCCAACCTAGCCAAAGCACACAGATAGATCTGCAGACATCAACCTCAACACCGAAAAGGAGCCCAAACAAACACAAGCACCACAAAACACAATGGCCCACACACAAACAACATCCACCAACAGACACAGCAACACTCACAACTTCCCTAGACACCTACACCACACCCTGCATCACACACACATCAGGCATACCCACAGGCACATCAATGGTCACTGACACTCTCACTACACTCATCCTACCTGCAGACACCACCCCAGAAGACATGCAGACATCCACAAGGACCACACCCGCAGACACCACAATTGCAAACACACAGAAATCTACCCCATCCCCCATACCTGCAGTCACGAACCCAACAGGCACACAACCACCCACCACTGCATCCCCGGCACCTCCAACCCCAAAGTCCAAGACACACAAATGCCCTCACACACCCACCCAACAGACACCCACCACACACAAGCATACCTCCCAGAAGCAAGCACCCAAGACATCCACACCTACACAGCCTACAGCCACTCCCTCAACTTCCAAATCCCAAGCCCCTTCTGATGACCATCCCTGTGTTCCTAAGAACATTTGTTTGGTTGGCCTGGACCTTTTCCCTGTTTCTTCTACTCCCGTTCTTAAACCCAAGAGGCACCCACCCAGCTCCCAGGCTGTCCCTTCACCTCCAAGGCCTCCCTTTTTCCCCAGAAAGCACCCATACCTCTCCCTCTGCCAAGAAGATGCCCACCCCTCCTAAGCAGAAACCCACCCCTCCTAAGAAGTCGACCACCCCTCCCAAACCCCCCCCCAAATCTGACCCACACTCAGCCCCCTGGATAATCCCTGAGGTGCCTGCATGCCCCCTTGATGCCCTTTCCTATGGAGGTTCCATGGCAGTTGGGAGTTATGTTAAGGCACAACACTACCGTTTTATTAAGGATTATATGGACTGGCCAATGGCCTTTGGACTATGATGTTTTTCAATTTAATGAATGCCAAACAGTTGGTTATTTTGGGTATACATTTGTCCTGCAATTCCTTTTCTACCTTAAAGTTGTTCCTGAGTAACTTGTTTTGTGTGCCTACAGTTGTGTGTATTTCGGCCTGCTTGCTGCTCCTTTTACCATTGCTTGCCTTATCTGACTTTGTGGGCAGTGCTGGTGTCTCACAAAGGGAAATTATATGTTGAGTGCATGTATATGTGGATGTGAATGTAATGGTGGTGTCGTAGCATTGTGTGGTGTTTGTTATGGTAAGTATTTCATTCTGTGTTGTCGAGTGTGAGCATGTAAAGTGTTGGACTTGTTCCCTGATATGGCTTATGTATTCATCTGATATGTGTCAGCTTGATTTGTGTTAGTGCAGACATGGAGTGTGTTCAATTGTGCTAGCTTGGTTTGTACTTACCTGTGCATGTGTTCATCCATCTGTGTGGCCCTTGCAGCTGGTTCCTGTAGGAGTATGTTCCATGCATTTGTAGTTGTATGTGCTTTGTAGACTTGTACTTCCACACTGTGTAGGTGGACTTTAATTTTGTGTATGGTACTGTTTGTCCCCGAGACACAAGTAAGGTCTGTTCCTCTGCACATGTTGTTTTATGGGCATATCCAAAGTGATATGTGTCCCAGTGAAGCCTCCTTCACTAAGTGTTCCTGGTGCCCCTATCCCAATGGTGCAAGTCTATTTGTCTCTCTGTGGATTGTGCATGCCAGTGTCCTTTCATTGTGCTGTGAAGTGTGTGTCCATTGCAGGGTTGTTTGAAGGTGCAGTTGTTTGTGTCTCTTGCCCAATTCGTACATATGTGTGTTGCACATGACAACAGTCCCTGGTCTGTGTGGAATATGGGTGAGTGAGTTGTATTTGTATGTGTGATATTTGTGTGTTGTTGGTGATGTGTGAGAGAATGTTATGTAATATTGTTAAGGGCAGGAGGAGAACCTACACTTAGCAATAGGCCACAACTACCTCACTTAGGTCCAGTCAGGGTCTCAATTAATGAATCCTGTCTCACCCCTTGGTAGCTTGGCAATGAGCACAAGGCTTAAGTTAGGGGACTTTAGGGGTCATTACGAGTTTCTCAGGTCTCAGGACCGCCATGTTGTCAACGACAGTCATACCGCCAATGGCCTGGCGTTGAAGACCACCAAATTATGCCCATAGTGGTCTTCTCAACAGAACACAGCCAAACCACAGCCAGTATTGCCAGTGCAGACATGCCGCTTGGATGGCTGTACACACCATCAGGCTGGCGGGGACCATGTTCCTGCCTGACATACTACGAGGCTGCACACTGGCAAGGTTTCCACTGTGGTCGCACCACCACCACGAAAACCCTGGCAGAAACCAACACTATAAAAGGAAATACCCACCCCCTGGAACACATACCTGACTAGACTGCCATGGAACCTGAACTGGAAATCCTCCCAATGCTCCTGCTCACACAACGACTCTGGAACCAGCGACGAAGACAGCAACCATGAGTACACACACCTACCTCACACTGTAGGGAAAACACATACTAAACACGCACACACAACATACACATCCGGGACGGCTTGTGACAGCAACACACACACGTAACCTCACACCTGTACGCTCATACACACACACCTACATACACAGATGCACACCCATACTACAAACACACGAAACCGTACTACATACACCACGGCCAACACACACGTGCCATACAAACAACAACCCACAGACACAGCACCGGCACAGCACCAAAACACACAACAACAACACAACCTGAACCACACAGAATTTTCGCCAAGCAGTGTCATTGCACACCTCCACATAACAACATATACCAACAATAACATGTAACAACACCAGACAACCAATAAACACAATCACACTGCCATACAACAAAGCATACGTCACAACATGCCAACATCGCACACAACGCCTATGACATAGCCATCACCACACACACGGACACACACACAACAACCATACAAGGACACACAGCACCACCATTACACATCTATACACAATTGTGCCACATGCATTCATGTAACAAATACAAACATATCTTACACTCATGACACAGCAATGACAGCCGGACAATTGGCAGGGACACACCCACACAGGCAGGCCAGGCACAACAGCTGGCACAACCAACACACACACATCACACACGCACAGACCAAAGCCCACAAACACCAAGCTGCCATTTTGAAAGAAAGGCAGGACAAGTAAGTCAACATCCAATCCAACAACATGTTGGCCCAGATGTATTTATAAAAAATAACATATAAAATAAACTTATGTACAAATAAAAGGCCAATGGCCAGTCCAAAGTGCCAAAGGCACAAATGGCACCTTAGAGTGCCCCAACTTGACTCCTGTCTGCAAAATGACCTCCACATGGTAGGGGCATCAAGGGAGCAGGAAGGCACCTAAGGGACTAGGGAAGTGGAAGGGGGTTTGGGCTTGGGTTTGGAAGGAGCATCTTTTGGCTTGGTGGGGGACCCATGGGGCTGGCTTTGGGTTTTGGGATGGGGGTTCTTGGGCCTGGGCTTGGGAGTGATAGACTTCTTGGCAGGGGGAGGGGCATGGGCACTGGCAGGGAAGGACTTGGAGGCGGAAGGGCTGGACTTGGGGAGGAAGAATGCTTGGAGGTATCATGGGTGGGAGAGGAGTAGAGAATAAGGAAAACTCTGATTGGAAATTCTTCTTATACACATTGGGGCAGTCATGGCAAAAGGGTTTGGGAGTGGAGGAAGAGGGAATGGTTGTGCGATGTGTTGGTGTGCCTGTCTTGGGTGCAAGTGCGTGAATGGAATGCATGTGGGTGCTGGGCATCATTTGGGTGGGTGAGTGCAGGTGTTTAGGTGTTTTGGGCGGAGGAGGGAGGAGGTGCAGTAAGATGCCATGCTGGATGGGTGACTGCCTGTTTGGGTTGTGTCTGCAGGTATGGTACATGTGCTGCATGTGGGGGTGTTGGTGGTTGTGGTGGCTGCAAAGATGGTGACTGGGGTGGGTGTTTGCAGGTCTGATATTGTACTGACTGTGAGTAAGATAGGACTTGTGGCTGGATCTGTAAATGATGGTGCTGTGGCTGCAGGTGTATCTGGTGTAGTGTGTGTGAAAGGTTGGTGGGGGAGTCAGTACAGGGAGTGGATGTTGGTGTGTCTGCAGGTGGCTGTTGCTTATGTGCAGGCAGGTGGTGGGTCTTGAGGTGCTTGTGTTTGTCAGTGGGACCCCATCTGTTGCGGTGGGTGCATGCCTGTGTGTACGTGTGCTTTGGCTAGGTTGGGGAGAGAGGTTTGGTATTGGGTAGTTGGAGGGGGGATGGTATACACAGGGAGACTGGCTGCCGTCAGTGTGGAGGCCAGAGACTGAAAGGATCTCTGGAGGTCAGCAAGGGCACAGTGAATGCACTCCAATATCTACATAGGACAGCACTACTGGAGTCATCCAGATGAGGCCAATCAAAGTCCTTTTGACAAAGGCAAACACATCTCAGAAGGTAATTAATTGCAGGCATTTGGCACACCTGGGCAAACACCACAGCCTGTACACCAATTACATATCCCACCACTACATTAGGCAGCCTGAGGAGACTGATAGCAAATTATGATTCACATCAACAAGCCATGTCTCATGCAATACCCAAACCACTCTGAATCTGCCACTACATATTTGCCAAAGCAAGTTGAAATAGTCCCAGGCCATCACATGGGCCCTCAACTATCCATGACAACATGATGGAGGCAGTAACTCAGCAATGTAGCATACGATTTGTAAGGACATTGCCATACATGCCATATGCACATCATGGTGATATATAAGAGTGACGGGGTACTTACCACGTATAGTACCATCCCATTGGTCTTATTGTGGCATCTGCACAAGTATGTTTCCTAGGAATGCATTATGTGTGAAATTAGACCTCATCAATGTTACATGTTTAAGTATCCCAGGTTGCCTACCTACACATACCCTACAATCGCAGACCACCTATAAATGCCTATTCAGCTATCAGGCCCATACACCTGTCCCATGAAGGCCATTCTGTGGTAGGACTGCAATGCCAGCCCCACAATCAGTCCATACCTTAAGCAGTACATAATGTTCATAGTCCCAGTGATAAAAGGAGAGTCACACAGTAGCATATACAGGTCTGCCACACAGATGGGACTGTTCTGACACCTCCGAGCATCCAATGCAGATGGAAGGAACAGGCAATACTCAATGCTTAGGGTGATACAAATACTCACATACAAGGTATATGCAGGATGGAGTCACACATGTGCCTATTTCATTAGACGATCTCCACATTATAGACATGGAGAGGGCCCGAAATTGGAGATGTACATCCCTTGACAGTAAAGCATGGCAACACATTTACACATATAAACTCTCTAGGGTGCTCAATCGCCATTTGCTATTGTCAATATACATGTTGCTATTACTACAATGTAACATTGCCTGCATTGAGGCACCTATTCCCATTTAAGGCCAGTCCAGTCCCAGGATACAGTCAGTACTCACCCCCTTGTGACTGCTGTGCTGCCCTCAAATGCCCATCCACCTCAGGGCAGGTCACCACCAAAATGCAGGCCATTAGGTGGGTCAGGGTCCGACTGGCACCCCTCCCTCATTGGAAAGACATCCCCAGCTGGGCATCCACGGCCTTCCGGGCCCAGCATCTCAGATCCTCTGCAATATGTGCTCCGCTGGCTGGGAACCCTAGGGTCCACACTTGCTTGGCAATGGCACGCCATATCCCCTTCTTTTGATGGGTTTTGACCTGCATGGGAGACACAGACAGAAGGAGAAAGCTATGTACACTGGTACCATACCACCAGCAGTGGACTACTAACATATGACTCACCAAGTGCCCACACATGTCCATCTTCTTGATTCACACGCCTACACTTTATGCCCCCTGCATGCATGTACTCCCTCCCCAGTTCAGTTACCCTGTTCACCATCACTCACACCCCTGTCACACATGACAATGGCAGGCATTTGGCTCACCTGCTCCTCTAGTGCCCCCATACAGCTGTCCATGCAGAGATAGGACCCCTTTCACCAGCTTGTTGAGCTCTTCTGGGGTGAAAACTGGGACCCTATCACCTGCAGGACAAGGTATGATGGCTCCCAGAGACAGTACACAGCAGCTCAGCTCATGGAGGTCTTGCTTGGAGGAGTGTCAGTAGTCAAGTGAGCAATTCAGCAGATAATGGTGGTCATGGCCATCGAGTACAGGACCGTCACCACTGGCAGTCATCACCATTGGCCCCAGTCCCCCATAGGCAGCAATGTTAACCAATGAGAAGTTGCACGACGGTTGCGACCGCCTACCACCATGACGACATACTCTGGTGGACGTAGGTCATTTTCACCTGTCTTGTGCAGCAGGACAGGCAACTGCCATTCTATGCACAAATGCCTTGCTGCACCAAAATAAGTGTGCCATACAATTTTTTGGGGCCAAACTGTGGAGTAGGCCTACATTGCGCCATCATGGTGTGGCTTATATGTGACATGCATGACACAGTGAGGTGATAGGGGCAGAGGTCAGATGACGTGCAAGTCAAGTCGGAGGCACATAGGCGATATAACCATATAGGTACATAGCATGACTATATACATGATCAGTGCAGGACAGCTCATTGTACCACATATGGAACATTACACATGTGATGTGTGTCACAAACAATTTATCAGGTGCAGCAATGTGCAGCAAGGATGGTGCCCAGCCACGTCTGCATGCCCATTATAGTATGTGTCAGCAGTGTGGCGCATGTCTACAGTGTTAGGTGTGTGTGATTATATGTCCTGCTTCCATGTGTGAAGTGTTTATTACTTTGTAAATTCTTCCCTTTCTATCCTAGATACCTGTAATGATGAGATTGAGACATGCACCAGTGTATTGCTAGTTGATCTTGCAACCCTGGAGGAGAAGCATATCATCCAGACCTATTGTCTGAATCGTCAGACCATCATGGATCTATGTATCAAGTTGGAGCCTGATCTAGTGCCTGTCATACGTAACCTCTATGCCATCCCTCCCACAGTACAAGCCCTTTCAGTGCTACACTTTCTTGCCATAGGCTCTTTCAGAAAACAGTGGGCTTAGCAGCAGGGATTGCACACTCCATGTTCAGTCTTGTGTTGAAGGATGTACTGTGTGCTTCATTGAAACACTTGGACAGCTACATCAGGTTCTCCCAACATGTTGATTTGGCCTTTGTGAAAGCAGACTTCTATGACATGCGTCACATTGCTCATGTGATAGGGGCCATTGCTGGCACCCATATAGCCCTGGTCCCTCCCAGTGCCAATATACATATGTATAGGAACAGGAAGAACTGCCACTCCATAAATGTACAGGTGGTGTGTGTGGCAGACCAGTACATCTCACAAGGAACAGCCAAGTTTCCTGGTTCAGTGCATGACTTCTACATTCTGAGGATCAGCAACGTCCCACACATGCACATGTTCCACACACGCATGACTATAGAGAGAGAGAGAGAGGGCTTGGCTCATTGGTATGTATGCATTTGAATGTGTATCTCTGTTATGACACCTGTCATCACATTCTTCCCTGTGGCTATACCTGTATTGTAACAGGTCCTACCATTGTGCACACAGGTGACTCTGGCTATCCTAACCTTCACTGGCTGTTGACACCAGTGAGGTACCCTGCCACAGAAAGGGAACTCAGTTTCAATGAGGCCCATTGCAGGATGAGGTGTGTAATTCAAAGGACATATGGCCTTCTGAAGGCCAGATTCAGGTGCCTGGACGTATCTGGAGGTGCCCTCCTCTACAGTCCAAAACATGGTATGCCACATCGGTGTTGTCTGCTGTGTGCTCCACTGTCTTTCCATGAGATGTCAGATACCATTACTAGCTAATGATGACGAGGCAGCTGGACCGGTGGCTGGTAATGTAGACATGGAAAGTGATGAGGAGGCAGATGAAGGTGCAGCTTACTCTAGGACTGAGCTCATCAATCAGTACTTCCAGTATCATACAGGTAACCTGTGTGTATATTTGCAAGTGTTGTATATCCACAATGATTGGTGGCAATAGTCCTCCTGAGTTGGATCATCAATGGTGGTGTGATATGTTCCAATCCCTATGTGTGTGTTGGGCGGGGTGAATGATTGCATGTAAGGTGCTGTGTGAAAATGTATCATCTCTAACATGTGTATCCAATGCAGGTTGCTAGATTCACATCTCCTATGGACAGACCTTTATTGTGTTATGTGTCCTGCTTTCTTCTGTTCTCATGTCATTCCGTTGACTGACTGGGTAATTTGGACCATGGGAAAATGGTGTAATTGAACAGTCAACAGGGTGTCTCAGTGGCACACAAGGGAGGGTAATCAGGAGAGTTTCACTTCCTGGCAGTGGGTTTGGTCTTGGCATCTGCTCCAGCTGGATATCTGGGTGGACGTCCACATTTGCAGGGGGGTTGGTTCTTTTGTTACAGAGGGAGAGGTGCCTGAGGACTGTGGTTCCCCTGGCAGGGCCTCCATTCCACTAGTTGGCGCAGATGTGGAAGGCTCAAATGTGATGTGGCTAGTGGAAGAGGCCTGCTGGTGGGTGGAGAAAGCACGTAGGGTGGTATTGATGTTCCTTAGCGCATCTGCAATGGAGGCCATGGTGGCACTGTGGGCCTGCCACTGCTGCATGACCTCCAGGTGGTATTCGCTCTGCAGCCTTTGGTTTTCCCCCATGTTAATGAGCTGGCTTATCCTGTCCTGGGACTGATGGTATACTCCCAGGACTTGGATAATGATTTCCCGGTCAGGTGACTCCCTTGGGTGCCCTGTACTCTGGCCCACAGGTTCTCTCCAACGCCCCCAGCCCCCATGTGCCTGTGCCCCTGGCACTGTGTGCCCCCTCCAAGTGCCACCAGGACCTTCATTGTCTTGGGAGGGGGCAACTCAGGTCCTTGTACTATAGGGCACACTATTGATTGAACAGTCCTTGGGACACAGGTTTGGGGATGAAGGGCTGGATGTGATGCTGGTGCCACAGAGTGGGGTGTGGAGGTTGATGTGGGCAGGGTGAGGCAGGGAGTGGTAGACTGACCAGGTGTCCGAGATGGGCTAGGTATGTCGCCAATGTCCAGAAATCCAGCGGTGTTGTCAATACTGGGGCCTTTATCCTGAGGACGGCTGGCAGTCTCTGGTATACTCTCTGTGGTGGCAGTGGCAGGGGTACCTGTGGATAGAGTGAGATAGAGTTAAATGGTGGATGTGTAATTGTTTGTTTCTTTGTCTGATGCATACAGTGGCTTGACTTGATTCCCAGCAATGGCAATGACAAGTGCAGCACTGCAGACACTGTTTGTGGATAGTGGATATTGACATGTGTACCATGCTCCATAGAGGTTGCTGTCAATCAGTCTTGTTAATTTTTGCTCGGTGGGTGGGCTCTGTTCCTGTGTGATGGTTCACATGACAGGTGTGCCCTGTTAGCCCGTGGTAATTCTGGATTGCTAGATTTGAGTGGGAATGGCTGTACATTGCAGCATGGTGTCCAAGTGGAAGGCGGGTATGTGTGTATGCAAGGTTGCTTGTCCTGTCTGTGCATGTTGTGCATAGAGTATAATTTCTTAGGTTCAAGCCCATGGTCAGTCCATTTCAGAGTTGTTGATCTGGATATGTGGCCCTTAGGTTTGGTTACACTGTTGTGGGTGTTTTTGGCATTGTTTGCCATTGTGTTGTGCCATTGCATTGCTGTAATTGCCATGTAGTGGTCCTCAGTAGTAGCATCCAGTTGGTGTAGCTAATGCAATGGACATACATGAAAGAGATGTGATGTGAATTGCACATTTCAAGTTTTGGTGTAGATGAGCTAGTGCATTGTGGGAGTCATAGTGATTGTTATTGGCACTGCTATCCTTGCACTTGCCAGGGACTATGTGGCCATTGGAGCTGGGTGGTGGTGTGTCATGCAGGAGAGGGGCATTAGGTGATAAGTTGGGAAGTGTAGTGGGAGACAAAGTGGATTGGGGAGTGTTTTGGTGGTGAGGAAGCATGTTGAACAGGACTTATTTGTGCCAGTGGTAGTTATTTACCAGAGTCCAGCTCTTCAGGCCCTCTGGATGCAGGATGTCCAAGACTTTCTCCTCCCATGATGTGAACTATGGGGGGAGGAGGTGGGACCCCACTGTCAGTGTCCTGCACGGCAATTTAGTGTCTCAATGTCATGTAACGCACCTTCCCCCGTAGGTCGTTCCACCACTTCCTGATGTCCTCCAGTGTGTGTGGATGGTTGCCTACTGAGTTCACTCTGTCGACAAACCTCTGCCATAACTCAATTTTAATGGCAATGGTGGTTTGTTGGACCTGTGCGCCAAACAGTTGTGGCTCTACCTTGATGAGTTCATCAACCATGACCCTCAACTCATCGTCTGTAAAGAGTGGGTGCTTTTGACGGGACATGGTGGTGGTTGTGTTGTGTGTATAAGGGTGCAGTGTAGGGTGCTTAATTGTGCTTGATGGTTGGTTGTGGTACTTGTCTGTAGTGATGTCTGTATTGTGTTGTTTGTGCAGTTGTGTGATGTGTGCTGAGTGTGAAGTGTATATGTGCCTATGGTATGCAAGTGCTGAGTCGTTTGCTTGTGGCTTCTCTCTGTGAAAGTTGTTTTGTTAGCAAAGGATTGTGGGTTGTGTGTGGGTGTGTTATATAGTGCTGTGAGTAGGTGTGTCTGGTGGTTATGTGTGTCAGGTGTGGGGGATTCGAACTGTCCAATGTGGTGTTGTGTTCTGTCTGCAGTGGGTTTTTGAGCGTAGCGGTTCACGCCACCAATGGTTTTCCACCATGGAAGAACCGCTGTGGTGATTTGTGGCTCGTAATGTGGTGTGTGGAAAGTTGTCGGGCTGGCGGTGCTGGTGGTGGAAGGGCCTCTTTCCCGCCCTCCTGTGTCCTAGCGGTGTCAGAATTATGGCTGTTTAGTGGCGGTCTTCAGAGTGTGACTCCTAATATGGCGGTCTTATATCACCAACATAGCGGTCTTTTGGCGGCCACCATAGCGTTGGTCTTGCGAAATGACCGCCAAAGTCATAATGAGGCCCAAAGTGCGTAAAACACTCAAAAATCTCAAAACAGTAATAAAATAAAACAAAGGAAACAGTTTAGAAATCCAAAACAAATTTATACAAATGGATTATATATTTATCTTCAATTTGACACCAAAATGACTATAATCGGATAAGCAAAACTGGAGACATGAATTTTCAAACGTTTTTTAGTGTATAGAAACTAAAAGCACCAATTTGTACATCTGGTCGCACTCCACTGGGGTAAAGTCAAGATTTGAGGCCAGCCGCAATGGAGCCTTGCTCAGCAACAGTTAGTGGGAGACCTCAGTCGAAGTTTTACCTTCTGACTTATTCTTTTTATCAGGACAAGTTTCCTCACCGGGACGAAGTCGCAAGTTGGATCAGACCTCCCTGGAGCCCTCTTCGGATACATGTCGCAGGAGGCCTTGGTGTAGAATTCTACCTTCGGACTTAGACAATTTTGCGTGATGGAAATCTTTGTCTGGGCAGAACTTGAAATTGGATCTGACCTTCCTGGAGCCCTCTTCTTTGGATACGCTGTGCAAGAAGCCTCTGTCAACTTTTTACGTTCAGACTTGTCACTTTTTTGGAGCTTTTTCTCTCTAAAGTCAGGTGACCCTCCAAAGCAAGCTGATTTTGAGTCAACATCATCGAATTGCCTATCCACGAGCCCCCGGTGCATTCCTGGAAGGCTGGGGCTCCGGAGCTTTTCAGTGGGATGAACCTGCAAGTCAGGCCGGGTCAAGGTCGATGTAAGCCGGCTTGACTCACAACGTCAGTTCGGTCCACTTAGGGAGCTTATTTCCAAATGTTTGTGAATTTTCTCCCAACTTCTGGATCTTCTTCCAGAAGGTATGAGAGGGCTCTTTGAGAGTCCACAACTCAGCCCAACGTTATGAGTTGCTCCTTGAGGGTTAGGACTCCAACTCCCAGAATGCACCTGGTTAACATCCAAAACTGACCACTAGCGACTGGTCAGCGTGTCATTTTCTTCAGGGCTTGATGCAGGGGACTCTGGTAAGCTATTATCTACCTGTAGCAAACAGAGAGTCCCTTTTTGAAGTAGTCGAAGACAGGCAAAGTTCTTTTTGTGGTGAAGCCAAAGTGTGTAGCTGGTGCAGTCCTTCAGAGTGCAGTGTCCAGGTGCAGGTCAGGGGTCCAGCAGAGCAGTCCTTCTCTTCTGATGTTGTTCCTTGTAGGGATCTGAGGTGTGGGTGCAGCTCTGCCATAGCTATCCTTGCTCCTGGGGTGAAAAGAAGGAGGGGCTGACTGTCTAGTCACAGGGAAGCCACTTCCCCCTTGGATGACCGCTTCCTGGGAAGTATGGCAAAACTCAATCTGAGGGAGCAACATTCTTTAAAAATCCAACATGGCTGAAACTGAATTTTGGAGGTTAGGTCTGGCTGAGCCCACCCACTTGTGTGGCTAAAAATCCTTAACACACCCCTCTCCTGCCCTTTCCTAATCTAATCAGGAGGGCACCTAATTGTCTGGAATTGTGGGAAATGGGGGAGGTCCTGAGCTGCTCTAAATGTCCTTCTCTCCCTTTGAAGACCAGTTTGGCTCCTCTGCCCCCATCCTGTTTCACCATCTGCTGTGGTAGATCTCCTCCCCCTGGCACATCCTTTGTGTTCAGCCCAGGCCACTTCACACCTCATCAAGGGAGCCTGGCCAGGCTGCCAGAGGCTGGCCAATCAGAGAAGGGCACTACACAGCTGAAGTTGGCAACCTTCAGGTAGAGTTTTAACACTCTTTACCTGAACTAGTTATATTAAATACAACAATGGCAAGTTGTGGGATTTATTATAACAATTAGTTTGATACTGAACTCAAAACATCTGGCTCCTATGTAGACTTTATGAATCAAAATAATGTCTTCCAATTTTAGCCTATGGAGCCCATTCACTACAGTGAGGGAAAAACAAAATTGGCTATTTTACCTCATCAGGGCTTATAAAACAATTTGTATAAGGTCCCTGCTTATAGTTACATGGCACCAAACCATAGGGGGACTTAGGGCACAAGTTAGGGGTGACTTATATGTACAAATAAGGTAGTTTAAGACTTTGGAAGTACTTTTAATTCCAAAGTAAAATTTGCATATAACTTTAGTTTGAAAGCAGCCTGCAAGGCAGGCCTGCCTTTACAAAGACACTGGGCCCCTCAGCAGTGACCTATGGGTGCACCAACTATGCTGGGGTCCCTAAACCTACATGCCCTACCATATACTAAGGACTTGTAGGTAGGTTGATACTGGCAAATATAATTAGCCTAATTTGCATATGCACGTTTCACAGAGCACTGGCCCTGGGACTGGTAAACAGTTCCCAGGGCACAGCCAAGAGGCAGTAACCACCAGTATTTGTCCACAAAGTTTGGGGGTGACCAGGGGAAAAAGGAGGGCTTTCCTACACTTCCCCTAAATATACAAAAAAGGTGACTTTGCATTTAGCAAAGAATAGTCATGGACAAACAGCTTTTATTCCTTTTCAAAATTGCAGCCATCTTGGAATAGTCAAAGATGTATGATTTCAGAACTTGTATACACAAACCTCGTTTCATAGGTTGCTAAACAAACAGGGTACTCATTTGTATTTATTCAAATCAAATGTGAGTGATGTATCCCCCAGTTAGAATAATAAGAAATCAAGTGATCTAATTGGGATGTTAATGCATTGAACACATCATATTATTTAAACTTGTACATGGCAAAAATGTCAATACATAATCCATGTGTACTAAAACATGAATTGTATTTAGACCCAAAAGATATTGAGACAATAATTCTATACTGACATGAGGTATGTATCTCTTTCACCCCAATTCACACTAGTCCCAAGTGGGCTTAGTCTGTAGCAGTGACACTATCCAAATTATCAATCTTTTCCCAAAATAAAAGCTGCTATCTTAGAACGGTTAGACTTATAGAATTGCAGGACTTGTTTGCACATTCATGTTGTTGCAAACCAGTCAGGCAGTCATTTATACTTATTTCAATCAAAGAATGAGTGATGTATTCACAAATTTCAAGGATAAGAGAGCACACGATATGGGTTGTCAGTACACAGTGCATAACTTAATGGCCAAAGTTCAAAACGGCAAAACATTCAATTAGTTGAGTCTGTGTGGACTAAAGTACATATTGTCATCAGCATAGTACCCAAATGATCAATATTGAAACCAGTATTTTGTATTGACATAAGTTGTGTCTCAGCTTCCCCATCAGGGCCAGGGAACCAAGGTACCTCCTACCATGCCCTCTTGTACCTTATTTTTTTTTAAAGCCCAGGACAAAGGGACTGAGTCTCGGCGTCCTAAAATGGCAGCTACAAGAGTTATGTTGATGTTGGGGCTAACCTATCAGATTGCTCGGTACCGCAGGACGGCACTGAAGAGAACAATGGGAAAAAGTCCTCTTGGCCAATTAGAATTCTTTGTTGTTTAAATTTAGAATATGTGGCACTCATGGAGTACCACTGTACTCCAAACTGACCAACTGTTCAAATATCTCTAAATTGTGCCACTTAACTTCTCAAATGTGGCTGAAAAGATTTACACTAAATCACAAAAAGCACAGTTTCTGAATAAATATCTAGGGCTGGATTTAAGAATGCCCTAGCGCCACCTTGTGCCACATTAGTGTTATTTTTTTGATGCTAAAGTGGTGTTGAGGTGGCAAAAATGCTTCACCATATTTACAAAGTCATGCAATGCACACATTGCGCCACTTTGTAAACCCTTGCACCACATTATGCCTACGTCAAGCATAATGTATGCAAGGGGGGTGTTCCAGCGTTAAGAGGCCCAAAACAATGGCGCAGAAGAATCTATGCAATTCCACTGAGCCATTTCTAGCATCATTTTGAACGCCTGCAAAATGAGGCTCCTGTTTTTTCCAATGATCCTCCTGTCACTTTGTAGGATTAGTGTCAATCTTTTTGGCGCCAGTTCCCTAACATGCACCATGGTACGCTGTATCAGAAATATGGCGCACACATGGTGGCGTTGCGGGGGTGCAATGGGGTGCAAAAAAAGTGATGCATCATGATGTGATGCACCACTTTCCATGAATTTGCACCCTAGTGTTCTGTGAAATTTGCTGTAATTCTTTTCAGTTATTTTAGATGTATTGCTTCCCAAAATTCCTTTTGGAAATTGCATGGGAAAAATGTATTTTCAAACCCCCATTTTTGATCCATCGCTTGATAGATCACCCTGAAACCTTTTAGAAAGGAGCCAGAAAAATCTATTTATTTTTTAAGGGATTGGGATTCTAAAAGTATGAATTCCTATACTAATTCTTAAAGGAAACATTGCTCCCTGATACAGGAAAAGGGCTGAACAGAATTTCACCAAACTTGGTAAAAAGTGACAATTTTACTCAGGAAGAATGTTTTGTTGATATGGTCTAAATGCTTACAGAAATTTCTTAAAAAATTAAAGTTTAAAAACCTGGTCACACTGGAAGGGAAGGGGTTGACACTTGTGAAATATTAGAGATATCTGGGCCGTTGGTGTCCACATATTCCCTGATTGCCAAATTCAAAGTAGATGGGCAGATCATGATTGGTTAACTGCAACATGAGAATATGCTGTGGCAACCACTGAACGTGTAGGACCTGACCAAAGGGTGGGTGCCCACCGTGGGTGAATGCCAGCAGGGGGTTGGGCACAAGGACTAGCCAGAGACCAGACACTGTGGCCAACCCCTGAACCATGTTACTGGCACCTACTACCACAGTCCCCTGTTAGATCCCTGAGTGAGTTACTTCAGTGATGTACTGAAAAAATATTTTACAAAATAATGAGAAGCGACCGGTCATAGACCAGACTGTATAGTCAACCACCAATGTGCAGGCTGGAGGGCGTGCACAGCAGGATTTGGCTGCCTTCATTGGTTTAGAGCCCGAGCCAAACCAACGCCGCACACAGCTGAGGGCAGGAAAGTTTTCTAACCATGTAGGGAGTTAGGCAGAAGGCCTAGCCAGAGCCTGTGTGCAGGAGGAGATTTTTGGAACAGGTTGCCCTGAGGGGATTGGGAATATGCTTTGAATTTGATCAACGAAGTACAGAAATTCAGAGAATAAAGTAAAGGTTAAAGTGGCAATAATGATCATGTATTGTAAAAGTGTCTTAGCTTAAGTTAAAAAGTCACAAAACATATAGGTTACAGTGACACTTTAAAGACAGAAAAAGCAACTAGGAAGTAGGTCATAGACAAAGGGCGCTCACAGTGAGTCCATATAGTTAAGTCCACAGATCAAATATGTCACCGTGCTCCTGACAGGAGGATCTTCCTTACTCCTCCAATGTTTCAAGGGAAACTAACAGCAACAACAAACCGTTGTCAGGGCACTCATGAGGATAAATTTCGGAGTTTCAGCGATGTAACAAATCTTCAGTATAAAAGGCAATCACGCCAAGAATGGTTCAGGATAAATTTATTTCTTGGATCAGTTCATTCATAATTAGATAACGTCCTCGGAAATCATATACAATTAGCCATCACAGCCAACACGTGTTTCGTCCAAAGAAAGATCCCTCTCACGGACTTCATCAGGGCTGTAAAAAATGAAAATACAACCGTATCTCAGTATATGTTGTTCCGGACAGACAGTTGCTAACATAAACTGTCGTGATATAGGTGCAAATTAAAACATGCTAAATGTGATTTAGTGATTTAAAATATGACCAAAAAAGAGTTCGCAACAATCCATTTTTAGAGAGTAAATATCCTAAGTATTGTCCCCTTATTATACTAGTCGAGACTTTGACATTTGAAAACCATATCACCATGTGATATTATGTGAAAAGAATTGGATATAAGCATCACCCTATGGGAGATATAGAGATTGTAAAGAAACAAATAAATAAATAAACTGCGTGAGAACAGGAGGGGAAGAGAGAGAGAGAAATCATAATTCCATAGACAAAGTTTGAACAAAGTATCTGAAAGACCAGGAGTATTGGATAATAGTCCAAAACTAAATGGTCCCACAGTCTAATGTTGAGCACGAGACATCACTGAGACCTTATAGCCCAAAAAAAAAGGGCAACTCCGACCCCCATAGGACCAAAGACATACCTCGGAATCAGGTACGTCCTGTGATTAGTAGTACATTACTCCTGATTAAGACAATCTGTAAAAGTAACATGTACGAATACCTATTGAATGCCGTACAATAATGTGAAGTCTATCACACAACCCATGACACCTTGTAAAATTGATCAATATTGTCTGAGACTAACCTTGTGTGATCCATGCATTAGTTTCACAAGTCAGATTTAGTAATGTAGAAATCATTGTACGCAATCTGAAATGAAGAAAACGAGTGCCATAATTGCACCAATGTTCGTTCGAATAAACTGCAACAACACTAAAATTAACTCGATTGGAAGAAGCCCTCAACGTTAGACCCGAGTATATTACTATCTAGAACCATATCATCAGGGACGCTTACCTTAATTATAGTGTGCTAATAACAACACCGGAATACAGAACCCGTGTTCGAATCATCTCACGGCGTTCCCAGTCATTGAAAATGGTATCGTAGATCCCGCGTCTACAACAGACGCTTTTATTCGTGATCACGTTAGCGTAAAAAGCATAGAAGAGGGACTACGGAAAATGCCCTGGTTAGAAAGGCGGGCGCCATCTTGGAATGGAGTTATTCCACACCTGCCAGTCGCCCGACTAGAAGTCACTATCAGTGGTCTCAGAATTTAAGAAAGAACCACCTGTAATAATAAAAAAGGGAGGAAAGAAGAGAGAGATGATACATAACCACTAGCACCAACCCATAAGTAAGTAGAAGAGAATTTCTACTCACACGGATACCGATCAGTTCAGGACAAGTTCACCGCTGATGCTTACTAAATAGCACAGCAGTAACACGGTATGCCTAGTTTAAAACCCAGTTGCTGATATCTTACGACCAATTACTTGGTCAAGTTGAGACCATATATGCTCATAAATTATCCGTTGTCTGTTATATCACAAGGATGATGATAGTATGAAAAAGAGAGAAGACAGTGAGGCGAACATAAATGTCAAGTCAGTAGTCGTTATGTGTACAGGACACACATAACCATATATCCACAGATATATCTTCATGAAACACAGTTCTAGGCGTGTGAGTTACAAGTAGTCAACATACAACATTATTATTGATAATCGACAATGACGCATCAAAGCTGGCCCAAAATAAAACATAAGAAGAAAATTGTATATTGCCCATGAATCAAATGATGAAACTTATGTCAGGTATTGTACATACAGTGCGCTCCGTTTGGCAGAATGCAAGATATATAGTAGCATGTAAAACAATAAACAGGATACTCAGCGTGAAGGTAAAACATCACTAAAGAACTTGATATGCAGAAAACATGAGTATATATATATGAGCATCCCCAATCACTATCCTATTCACCCAGAAAGTCCTCTATTTCAAAATTAGTGTTAAGCCCATCTTCTACCGCTCTGAGTTTTAAGATCCAATGGCACTCTCTTTTTCTGAGGGCTAGCTCTCTGTTGCCACCTCTAGGATCCTTATCAATACAGTCAAACCCAAAAAATTCGAAGCCACATGTGTCATTTTGTTTGCGGCAATGTCGAATATGATTTACTATAGGGTATCTCTTGTCTCTTTGTCTAAGGGCTCTGAAATGTTCACTAGCCCTAATTCTCAAAGGTCTGATGGTACTACCTATATAATAGAGCCCACATTTACAAATGATCATTTAGATAACAAAGTTGCTATCACATATGATGTTGTCGTCAATATTGTATTGTATACCAGTAGAGCTTGTAAAGGTGGTAATCCCGGACCTGGCCCATCTACACATCCCACAATGCCCACATCTAAAGAAACCTTTCCCTCGGCTAGTGAGCCAATTAGATGGGATGGGTTTGTTGCGGTAGTTGGAACACAGAAAATTCTTGAGAGTTCTACCCCTTCTATATGTAAACACCGGGGTATCCGGAATCACTCTTTTGAGAACAGGATCTGCTGTTAGAATATACCAATGTCTGTACATACATTTTCGTAATAAGTTGGCAGTTTTCGTATAACTAGTAATACAGCGAACAATAGAATCCCTTGTTCTCGATTTGTTGCCTAAGGTGTCAGATCTTTTTAAACGTATGGCTCTTGTGCGGGCTCTATCTATCACTCGGGTAGAGTAACCACGTGCTTTAAATCTCGTGGCCATGTCTTTGATACACAAGTCAAAATCCTTATCCAGACTACAATTCCGCCTAGCTCTTACCATTTCGCCAAATGGTATAGAATTAATTTGATGGACTGGATGTGCACTCCTTGCATGTAAAATAGAGTTGCAAGAGGTGCTTTTTCTATAGAGTCTACTCTCAATTTTGTTGTTATAAATGAAAAGTTCTACATCCAAGAATGGAATGCTGGTTACACTACGTTCTGAAGTGAATCGAATATTGTAATCATTATTATTCAGATAGTTTATGAAGTTGTCAAGTTCTTGTGAGTCACCTGTCCAGATCATGAGGCAGTCATCGATGTACCTACCCCAGTAAAGTATATCTGAGATCCATTTACTTCCCTCTATACTCCAGATCTTTTTATGTTCAAAGAGTCCCATAAATAGATTAGCGTAGGATGGTGCAAATTTGGACCCCATAGCTACACCCCGTTTTTGGCGGTACCAATCTTTTTTAAAGAGGAAAAAGTTGTTGTTCAAGATCAAATCAACCATATCAATTAACATTTGTGTATGGCCATATAAACATGCAGATCTCTTATAAAGAAAATGACGTAACGCTTCTTTACCTTGTTCGTGATTAATACTGGTATAAAGGGAGGTCACATCTAGTGTGACTAGAAGCATCCCTGGTTCCCAAGTGACATCTGTTAATATGCTAAGAATATGTTGCGTATCCTTAATATATGATGGCAAATTCCCTACAATAGTTTGTAGAAAGATTTCAACCTATTCTGACAGTTTTTCAGTAGGTCCACCAATCCCTGATACAATAGGTCTACCTGGAGGGGAAGTGGGATTCTTATGAATTTTAGGTAGTATGTATATACAAGGATTCCTGGGTCTGTGTACCCGTAAGTACATGTATTCTTCTTTCTTAAGTAGTGACAGATCCAAAACATCTTGTACAAGTTTATTGATTTTATTAGCGAGTGCAGGGATAGGGTCAAAAGAAATGTTTTCATAGCAGGAGGCATCTGCAAGTTGACTGTATATTTCATGATCATAGTCTGAGGTATTCATAATCACAATATTACCTCCTTTATCTGCCTCCCTAATGGTAATCTCCTCATTTTTCTGTAAGGATCTTAAATACCGCTTCTCTATCTGGGTGAGGTTTTGGTGCCAAGCATGCTGGCGAGAATTATTCTGTAACTCTAGTTTGTTTAGGTCGTGCCAGACAACTTTAAAGAAAGTATCTACACAGTTGTCATTAGTTAATGTCGGTATCCAGTCGGATTTCCTCTTCAGACCACTTGGAAGTGAATTAGATGGAATGTCAAGATCTGATAGAATACGTGTTATAGTGTTAGGGTCTTGTTCACAATCCGCAATAGACAAAAGAGTGGCCGTATCTTGTACATCCATGATGGACGGGTGTTGGTCGTCATTGTGACCCGCAAAGACAGTGCTGTTGTCTGTGCAATCGGGGTGGTTGGCACAAAACATTCTCAGCTTAAGGCGTCGAATAAACTTGAAAAAGTCAATTTTTGTTCTCTGGAAGTCCCCAAAATCTCCCGGGCAAAAACCTAGTCCTTTACTGAGAAGCGTCAAACCGTGAGTTGTAAGTTCCAAATTGGAAAGATTGATAACATTGATGGAATCTCTATTTGAAACCACTATTTCTCCCTGTTCCAAGATCTTGTTCTCATTCTTTTCCTTGAATCTGTATGCTCTACCTCTGCCCCCCCGTCTGGTTTTTCTGGTTCTGCTCTGCGTCGACTCCCTTCCCATTGACCCTGTCTTATTCGTTGGACCTCTGCTAAAAAAGAGGGAGTACCCTGTTGTCCTACCCTGTCCTGTCTGGAAATATTAGAACTAGCACTTGTATCGCTAATGTTGGTAGATACACTATTTAGTGAGGATGAGGAGCCTGCATCATAGTTTTGTGGGGGTTCACACTTTTTGACTAGATGATCATATTTGCGGGAGAATGTGAAAATCCTACCATTTTTGTAATCTAACTCATCCCGCTTGAGTTTCCGCGCTTTTCTTTGTGTAATTTCATTTTGATGATGTTCAATAATCTCTTGTAGAATTAAATAATTTTTAGCAGTTGGTTCTTCCAAATTCATATTTTTAATCTCTAGTTCTAGTGTCGAGATTTCTGTTTGTAATCTTGTCACTTTTCTCTCAGAGTTTTCTATGAGGATGTTCATTAGCCTAAGTGAACTTGACAATAGTTCCTGTTCCCAACTGTCCAATAGATCGGGATCGAGATCGTCAAAAGTGGGAAAAATATGTGAGCGTAACCCTCTTGGTATCCTGTTAAGTTTGACATATTGTTTCAAGGTGGCCCCATCCCACCACTTGGATACCTCCTGTTTCTTTAGTTTGAAAAATTTATCTCGAAGTCCCATTTTTTTTTTTTTAGAGTGTTGGGCACCTATTGAATGTGACTTTGGTATAGTCCCTGTCTGTTCTAAACTGCCAAAGATATCTGCAGCTAGTTTATCCCGATCCATATTGGCAATATTAAATATTTTACACCACAATACAGTTCAATATTACAAAAGGTCTGGAGCAGCTCCCCTATGCACAGCGCCACAAAGACAGAAAAAGCAACTAGGAAGTAGGTCATAGACAAAGGGCGCTCACAGTGAGTCCATATAGTAAAATCCACAGATCAAATATGTCACGGTGCTCCTGACAGGAGGATCTTCCTTACTCCTCCAATGTTTCAAGGGAAACTAACAGCAACAACAAACAGTTGTCAGGGCACTCATGAGGATAAATTTCGGAGTTTCAGCGATGTAACAAATCTTCAGTATAAAAGGCAATCACGCCAAGAATGGTTCAGGATAAATTTATTTCTTGGATCAGTTCATTCATAATTAGATAACGTCCTCGGAAATCATATACAATTAGCCATCACAGCCAACACGTGTTTCGTCCAAAGAGAGATCCCTCTCACGGACTTCATCAGGGCTGTAAAAAATGAAAATACAACCGTATCTCAGTATATGTTGTTCCGGACAGACAGTTGCTAACATAAACTGTCGTGATATAGGTGCAAATTAAAACATGCTAAATGTGATTTAGTGATTTAAAATATGACCAAAAAAGAGTACGCTACAATCCATTTTTAGAGAGTAAATATCCTAAGTATTGTCCCCTTATTATACTAGTCGAGACTTTGACATTTGAAAACCATATCACCATGTGATATTATGTGAAAAGAATTGGAAATGGATATAAACATCACCCTATGGGAGATATAGAGATTGTAAAGAAACAAATAAATAAATAAACTGCGTGAGAACAGGAGGGGAAGAGAGAGAGAGAAATCATCATTCCATAGACAAAGTTTGAACAAAGTATCTGAAAGACCAGGAGTATTGGATAATAGTCCAAAACTAAATGGTCCCACAGTCTAATGTTGAGCACGAGACATCACTGAGACCTTATAGCCCAAAAAAAAAGGGGAACTCCGACCCCCATAGGAGCAAAGACATACCTCGGAATCAGGTATGCCCTGTGATTAGTAGTACATTACTCCTGATTAAGACAATCTGTAAAAGTAACATGTACGAATACCTATTGAATGCCGTACAATAATGTGAAGTCTATCATACAACCCATGACTCCTTGTAAAATTGATCAATATTGTCTGAGACTAACCTTGTGTGATCCATGCATTAGTTTCACAAGTCAGAGTTAGTAATGTAGAAATCATTGTACGCAATCTGAAATGAAGAAAACGAGTGCCATAATTGCACCAATGTTCGTTCGAATAAACTGCAACAACACTAAAATTAACTCGATTGGAAGAAGCCCTCAACGTTAGACCCGAGTATATTACTATCTAGAACCATATCATCAGGGACGCTTACCTTAATTACAGTGTGCTAATAACAACACGGGAATACAGAACCCGTGTTCGAATCATCTCACGGCGTTCCCAGTCATTGAAAATGGTATCGTTGATCCCGCGTCTACAACAGACGCTTTTATTCGTGATCACGTTAGCGTAAAAAGCATAGAAGAGGGACTACGGAAAATGCCCTGGTTAGAAAGGCGGGCGCCATCTTGGAATGGAGTTATTCCACACCTGCCAGTCGCCCGACTAGAAGTCACTATCAGTGGTCTCAGAATTTAAGAAAGAACCACCTGTAATAATAAAAAAGGGAGGAAAGAAGAGAGAGATGATACATAACCACTAGCACCAACCCATAAGTAAGTAGAAGAGAATTTCTACTCACACGGATACCGATCAGTTCAGGACAAGTTCACCGCTGATGCTTACTAAATAGCACAGCAGTAACACGGTATGCCTAGTTTAAAACCCAGTTGCTGATATCTTACGACCAATTACTTGGTCAAGTTGAGACCATATATGCTCATAAATTATCCGTTGTCTGTTATATCACAAGGATGATGATAGTATGAAAAAGAGAGAAGACAGTGAGGCGAACATAAATGTCAAGTCAGTAGTCGTTATGTGTACAGGACACACATAACCATATATCCACAGATATATCTTCATGAAACACAGTTCTAGGCGTGTGAGTTACAAGTAGTCAACATACAACATTATTATTGATAATCAACAATGATGCATCAAAGCTGGCCCAAAATAAAACATAAGAAGAAAATTGTATATTGCCCATGAATCAATTGATGAAACTTATGTCAGGTATTGTACATACAGTGCGCTCCGTTTGGCAGAATGCAAGATATATAGTAGCATGTAAAACAATAAACAGGATACTCAGCGTGAAGGTAAAACATCACTAAAGAACTTGATATGCAGAAAACATGAGTATATATATACGAGCATCCCCAATCATTATCCTATTCACCCAGAAAGTACTCCATTTCAAAATTAGTGTTAAGCCCATCTTCTACCGCTCTGAGTTTTAAGATCCAATGGCACTCTCTTTTTCTGAGGGCTAGCTCTCTGTTGCCACCTCTAGGATCCTTATCAATACAGTCAAACCCAAAAAATTCGAAGCCACATGTGTCATTTTGTTTGCGGCAATGTCGAATATGATTTACTATAGGGTATCTCTCGTCTCTTTGTCTAAGGGCTCTGAAATGTTCACTAGCCCTAATTCTCAAAGGTCTGATGGTACTACCTATATAATAGAGCCCACATTTACAAATGATCATTTAGATAACAAAGTTGCTATCACATGTGATGTTGTCGTCAATATTGTATTGTATACCAGTAGAGCTTGTAAAGGTGGTAATCCCGGACCTGGCCCATCTACACATCCCACAATGCCCACATCTAAAGAAACCTTTCACTCGGCTAGTGAGCCAATTAGATGGGATGGGTTTGTTGCGGTGTTTGGAACACAGAAAATTCTTGAGAGTTCTTCCCCTTCTATATGTAAACACCGGGGTATCCGGAATCACTCTTTTGAGAACAGGATCTGCTGTTAGAATATACCAATGTCTGTACATACATTTTCGTAATAAGTTGGCAGTTTTCGTATAACTAGTAATACAGCGAACAATAGAATCCCCTGTTCTCGATTTGTTGCCTAAGGTGTCAGATCTTTTTAAACGCATGGCTCTTGTGCGGGCTCTATCTATCACTCGGGTAGAGTAACCACGTGCTTTAAATCTCGTGGCCATGTCTTTGATACACAAGTCAAAATCCTTATCCAGACTACAATTCCGCCTAGCTCTTACCATTTCGCCAAATGGTATAGAATTAATTTGATGGACTGGATGTGCACTCCTTGCATGTAAAATAGAGTTGCAAGAGGTGCTTTTTCTATAGAGTCTACTCTCAATTTTGTTGTTATAAATGAAAAGTTCTACGTCCAAGAATGGAATGCTGGTTACACTACGTTCTGAAGTGAATCGAATATTGTAATCATTATTATTCAGATAGTTTATGAAGTTGTCAAGTTCTTGTGAGTCACCTGTCCAGATCATGAGGCAGTCATCGATGTACCTACCCCAGTAAAGTATATCTGAGATCCATTTACTTCCCTCTATACTCCAGATCTTTTTATGTTCAAAGAGTCCCATAAATAGATTAGCGTAGGATGGTGCAAATTTGGACCCCATAGCTACACCCCGTTTTTGGCGGTACCAATCTTTTTTAAAGAGGAAAAAGTTGTTGTTCAAGATCAAATCAACCATATCAATTAACAATTGTGTATGGCCATATAAACATGCAGATCTCTTATAAAGAAAATGACGTAACGCTTCTTTACCTTGTTCGTGATTAATACTGGTATAAAGGGAGGTCACATCTAGTGTGACTAGAAGCATCCCTGGTTCCCAAGTGACATCTGTTAATATGCTAAGAATATGTTGCGTATCCTTAATATATGATGGCAAATTCCCTACAATAGGTTGTAGAAAGATTTCAACATATTCTGACAGTTTTTCAGTAGGTCCACCAATCCCTGATACAATAGGTCTACCTGGAGGGGAAGTGGGATTCTTATGAAGTTTAGGTAGTATATATATACAAGGATTCCTGGGTCTGTGTACCCGTAAGTACATGTATTCTTCTTTCTTAAGTAGTGACAGATCCAAACCATCTTGTACAAGTTTATTGATTTTATTAGCGAGTGCAGGGATAGGGTCAAAAGAAATTTTTTCATAGCAGGAGGCATCTGCAAGTTGACTGTATATTTCATGATCATAGTCTGAGGTATTCATAATCACAATATTACCTCCTTTATCTGCCTCCCTAATGGTAATCTCCTCATTTTTCTGTAAGGATCTTAAATACCGCTTCTCTATCTGGGTGAGGTTTTGGTGCCAAGCATGCTGGCGAGAATTATTCTGTAACTCTAGTTTGTTTAGGTCGTGCCAGACAACTTTAAAGAAAGTATCTACACAGTTGTCATTAGTTAATGTCGGTATCCAGTCGGATTTCCTCTTCAGACCACTTGGAAGTGAATTAGATGGAATGTCAAGATCTGATAGAATACGTGTTATAGTGTTAGGGTCTTGTTCACAATCCGCAATAGACAAAAGAGTGGCCGTATCTTGTACATCCATGATGGACAGGTGTTGGTCGTCATTGTGACCCGCAAAGACAGTGCTGTTGTCTGTGCAATCGGGGTGGTTGGCACAAAACTTTCTCAGCTTAAGGCGTCGAATAAACTTGAAAAAGTCAATTTTTGTTCTCTGGAAGTCCCCAAAATCTCCCGGGCAAAAACCTAGTCCTTTACTGAGAAGCGTCAAACCGTGAGTTGTAAGTTCCAAATTGGAAAGATTGATAACATTGATGGAATCTCTATTTGAAACCACTATTTCTCCCTGTTCCAAGATCTTGTTCTCATTCCTTTCCTTGAATCTGTATGCTCTACCTCTGCCCCCCCGTCTGGTTTTTCTGGTTCTGCTCTGCGTCGACTCCCTTCCCATTGACCCTGTCTTATTCGTTGGACCTCTGCTAAAAAAGAGGGAGTACCCTGTTGTCCTACCCTGTCCTGTCTGGAAATATTAGAACTAGCACTTGTATCGCTAATGTTGGTAGATACACTATTTAGTGAGGATGAGGAGCCTGCATCATAGTTTTGTGGGGGTTCACACTTTTTGACTAGATGATCATATTTGCGGGAGAATGTGAAAATCCTACCATTTTTGTAATCTAACTCATCCCGCTTGAGTTTCCGCGCTTTTCTTTGTGTAATTTCATTTTGATGATGTTCAATAATCTCTTGTAGAATTAAATAATTTTTAGCAGTTGGTTCTTCCAAATTCATATTTTTAATCTCTAGTTCTAGTGTCGAGATTTCTGTTTGTAATCTTGTCACTTTTCTCTCAGAGTTTTCTATGAGGATGTTCATTAGCCTAAGTGAACTTGACAATAGTTCCTGTTCCCAACTGTCCAATAGATCGGGATCGAGATCGTCAAAAGTGGGAAAAATATGTGAGCGTAACCCTCTCGGTATCCTGTTAAGTTTTACATATTGTTTCAAGGTGGCCCCATCCCACCACTTGGATACCTCCTGTTTCTTTAGTTTGAAAAATTTATCTCGAAGTCCCATTTTTTTTTTTTTAGAGTGTTGGGCACCTATTGAATGTGACTTTGGTATAGTCCCTGTCTGTTCTAAACTGCCAAAGATATCTGCAGCTAGTTTATCCCGATCCATATTGGCAATATTAAATATTTTACACCACAATACAGTTCAATATTACAAAAGGTCTGGAGCAGCTCCCCTATGCACAGCGCCACAAAGACAGAAAAAGCAACTAGGAAGTAGGTCATAGACAAAGGGCGCTCACAGTGAGTCCATATAGTAAAGTCCACAGATCAAATATGTCACGGTGCTCCTGACAGGAGGATCTTCCTTACTCCTCCAATGTTTCAAGGGAAACTAACAGCAACAACAAACAGTTGTCAGGGCACTCATGAGGATAAATTTAGGAGTTTCAGCGATGTAACAAATCTTCAGTATAAAAGGCAATCACGCCAAGAATGGTTCAGGATAAATTTATTTCTTGGATCAGTTCATTCATAATTAGATAACGTCCTTGGAAATCATATACAATTAGCCATCACAGCCAACACGTGTTTCGTCCAAAGAGAGATCCCTCTCACGGACTTCATCAGGGCTGTAAAAAATGAAAATACAACCGTATCTCAGTATATGTTGTTCCGGACAGACAGTTGCTAACATAAACTGTCGTGATATAGGTGCAAATTAAAACATGCTAAATGTGATTTAGTGATTTAAAATATGACCAAAAAAGAGTACGCTACAATCCATTTTTAGAGAGTAAATATCCTAAGTATTGTCCCCTTATTATACTAGTCGAGACTTTGACATTTGAAAACCATATCACCATGTGATATTATGTGAAAAGAATTGGAAATGGATATAAACATCACCCTATGGGAGATATAGAGATTGTAAAGAAACAAATAACTAAATAAACTGCGTGAGAACAGGAGGGGAAGAGAGAGAGAGAAATCATCATTCCATAGACAAAGTTTGAACAAAGTATCTGAAAGACCAGGAGTATTGGATAATAGTCCAAAACTAAATGGTCCCACAGTCTAATGTTGAGCACGAGACATCACTTAGACCTTATAGCCCAAAAAAAAAGGGGAACTCCGACCCCCATAGGAGCAAAGACATACCTCGGAATCAGGTACGCCCTGTGATTAGTAGTACATTACTCCTGATTAAGACAATCTGTAAAAGTAACATGTACGAATACCTATTGAATGCCGTACAATAATGTGAAGTCTATCACACAACCCATGACTCCTTGTAAAATTGATCAATATTGTCTGAGACTAACCTTGTGTGATCCATGCATTAGTTTCACAAGTCAGAGTTAGTAATGTAGAAATCATTGTACGCAATCTGAAATGAAGAAAACGAGTGCCATAATTGCACCAATGTTCGTTCGAATAAACTGCAACAACACTAAAATTAACTCGATTGGAAGAAGCCCTCAACGTTAGACCCGAGTATATTACTATATAGAACCATATCATCAGGGACGCTTACCTTAATTATAGTGTGCTAATAACAACACGGGAATACAGAACCCGTGTTCGAATCATCTCACGGCGTTCCCAGTCATTGAAAATGGTATCGTAGATCCCGCGTCTACAACAGACGCTTTTATTCGTGATCACGTTAGCGTAAAAAGCATAGAAGAGGGACTACGGAAAATGCCCTGGTTAGAAAGGCGGGCGCCATCTTGGAATGGAGTTATTCCACACCTGCCAGTCGCCCGACTAGAAGTCACTATCAGTGGTCTCAGAATTTAAGAAAGAACCACCTGTAATAATAAAAAAGGGAGGAAAGAAGAGAGAGATGATACATAACCACTAGCACCAACCCATAAGTAAGTAGAAGAGAATTTCTACTCACACGGATACCGATCAGTTCAGGACAAGTTCACCGCTGATGCTTACTAAATAGCACAGCAGTAACACGGTATGCCTAGTTTAAAACCCAGTTGCTGATATCTTACGACCAATTACTTGGTCAAGTTGAGACCATATATGCTCATAAATTATCCGTTGTCTGTTATATCACAAGGATGATGATAGTATGAAAAAGAGAGAAGACAGTGAGGCGAACATAAATGTCAAGTCAGTAGTCGTTATGTGTACAGGACACACATAACCATATATCCACAGATATATCTTCATGAAACACAGTTCTAGGCGTGTGAGTTACAAGTAGTCAACATACAACATTATTATTGATAATCGACAAAGATGCATCAAAGCTGGCCCAAAATAAAACATAAGAAGAAAATTGTATATTGCCCATGAATCAATTGATGAAACTTATGTCAGGTATTGTACATACAGTGCGCTCCGTTTGGCAGAATGCAAGATATATAGTAGCATGTAAAACAATAAACAGGATACTCAGTGTGAAGGTAAAACATCACTAAAGAACTTGATATGCAGAAAACATGAGTATATATATACGAGCATCCCCAATCATTATCCTATTCACCCAGAAAGTACTCCATTTCAAAATTAGTGTTAAGCCCATCTTCTACCGCTCTGAGTTTTAAGATCCAATGGCACTCTCTTTTTCTGAGGGCTAGCTCTCTGTTGCCACCTCTAGGATCCTTATCAATACAGTCAAACCCAAAAAATTCGAAGCCACATGTGTCATTTTGTTTGCGGCAATGTCGAATATGATTTACTATAGGGTATCTCTCGTCTCTTTGTCTAAGGGCTCTGAAATGTTCACTAGCCCTAATTCTCAAAGGTCTGATGGTACTACCTATATAATAGAGCCCACATTTACAAATGATCATATAGATAACAAAGTTGCTATCACATGTGATGTTGTCGTCAATATTGTATTGTATACCAGTAGAGCTTGTAAAGGTGGTAATCCCGGACCTGGCCCATCTACACATCCCACAATGCCCACATCTAAAGAAACCTTTCCCTCGGCTAGTGAGCCAATTAGATGGGATGGGTTTGTTGCGTTGTTTGGAACACAGAAAATTCTTGAGAGTTCTACCCCTTCTATATGTAAACACCGGGGTATCCGGAATCACTCTTTTGAGAACAGGATCTGCTGTTAGAATATACCAATGTCTGTACATACATTTTCGTAATAAGTTGGCAGTTTTCGTATAACTAGTAATACAGCGAACAATAGAATCCCCTGTTCTCGATTTGTTGCCTAAGGTGTCAGATCTTTTTAAACGCATGGCTCTTGTGCGGGCTCTATCTATCACTCGGGTAGAGTAACCACGTGCTTTAAATCTCGTGGCCATGTCTTTGATACACAAGTCAAAATCCTTATCCAGACTACAATTCCGCCTAGCTCTTACCATTTCGCCAAATGGTATAGAATTAATTTGATGGACTGGATGTGCACTCCTTGCATGTAAAATAGAGTTGCAAGAGGTGCTTTTTCTATAGAGTCTACTCTCAATTTTGTTGTTATAAATGAAAAGTTCTACGTCCAAGAATGGAATGCTGGTTACACTACGTTCTGAAGTGAATCGAATATTGTAATCATTATTATTCAGATAGTTTATGAAGTTGTCAAGTTCTTGTGAGTCACCTGTCCAGATCATGAGGCAGTCATCGATGTACCTACCCCAGTAAAGTATATCTGAGATCCATTTACTTCCCTCTATACTCCAGATCTTTTTATGTTCAAAGAGTCCCATAAATAGATTAGCGTAGGATGGTGCAAATTTGGACCCCATAGCTACACCCCGTTTTTGGCGGTACCAATCTTTTTTAAAGAGGAAAAAGTTGTTGTTCAAGATCAAATCAACCATATCAATTAACATTTGTGTATGGCCATATAAACATGCAGATCTCTTATAAAGAAAATGACGTAACGCTTCTTTACCTTGTTCGTGATTAATACTGGTATAAAGGGAGGTCACATCTAGTGTGACTAGAAGCATCCCTGGTTCCCAAGTGACATCTGTTAATATGCTAAGAATATGTTAGGTATCCTTAATATATGATGGCAAATTCCCTACAATAGGTTGTAGAAAGATTTCAACATATTCTGACAGTTTTTCAGTAGGTCCACCAATCCCTGATACAATAGGTCTACCTGGAGGGGAAGTGGGATTCTTATGAATTTTAGGTAGTATGTATATACAAGGATTCCTGGGTCTGTGTACCCGTAAGTACATGTATTCTTCTTTCTTAAGTAGTGACAGATCCAAACCATCTTGTACAAGTTTATTGATTTTATTAGCGAGTGCAGGGATAGGGTCAAAAGAAATTTTTTCATAGCAGGAGGCATCTGCAAGTTGACTGTATATTTCATGATCATAGTCTGAGGTATTCATAATCACAATATTACCTCCTTTATCTGCCTCCCTAATGGTAATCTCCTCATTTTTCTGTAAGGATCTTAAATACCGCTTCTCTATCTGGGTGAGGTTTTGGTGCCAAGCATGCTGGCGAGAATTATTCTGTAACTCTAGTTTGTTTAGGTCGTGCCAGACAACTTTAAAGAAAGTATCTACACAGTTGTCATTAGTTAATGTCGGTATCCAGTCGGATTTCCTCTTCAGACCACTTGTAAGTGAATTATATGGAATGTCAAGATCTGATAGAATACGTGTTATAGTGTTAGGGTCTTGTTCACAATCCGCAATAGACAAAAGAGTGTCGGCTAATTGTATATGATTTCCGAGGACGTTATCTAATTATGAATGAACTGATCCAAGAAATAAATTTATCCTGAACCATTCTTGGCGTGATTGCCTTTTATACTGAAGATTTGTTACATCGCTGAAACTCCAAAATGTATCCTCATGAGTGCCCTGACAACTGTTTGTTGTTACAGTGACACTTTAGTTAGGTTTGAAATGAGACAAGAACTAACATTTGAAAAATGAAAACACAATGAAATTCACCAGTTATGGTTTCGCAAATTAACTATAACTTCTGTCCCAACTTGCACTGCATCTCAAATGACAGCAATGTTTACATGACTGTTAATACTATGTAGTCCACGTGACCATCTCAAATGTAATCCTTGATGACATTACTGATGATTTCAAGGAGTCATTATGACAGAGTGCTGTATGGTTTGTGGGTTTGAAGTAAATCAACTAGCTACACCTGTGCCCAATTTTCTGTCACCAATCAAATAATGATGAAGATAACCCTGGACCACGTGCAAAGTATTTTAGGGAAAACTGGGGTTAGAAACTTTGTTTTCAAAATGATGCATCTGGCAATTTACCCAGCAGACAGCATCTCCTCGTAAATGATTACAAATAGTTTAAACTACATATATTGACTTTGTTTGATTAATTTTACTGTTGTTAATTGGTCTCCTAATTCAAGATATTCTATATTGCATGTCATTTATGAAGGCTGTTAACACTATTACAGTATGTTTCCTATATTATTACCTTGTTCCCTGCTGCCCACTGTACCTTCCCTACCATCCTTTCCAGTTAATGGTACATTCCATTGTTTGTTGACGGTTAGAACTGTAGCCCCTCAGATGGATGTCATGTGCTGTGGCTTTGGAGTTGTCACCAATGACTTAATAAAGCAGTATTTTAATGAGTCGAAGTAATTTCATAATTTCAACGCTGGTGACAAGCCTTAGATTGTGGCTGTATTTGGAAGCTTTCCTTCTGCTCTTCTGGCACTGTCTTCACCTACATTAGGTGCTTCTTTTTGTCAGTCAGGTTGTCAGGAACATAAATAGACCTTATCGCATGGTTGTCACTACCTATTAGAGGTGGGTTATTCTGGCTGCTGGAAACAATCATAAAAAAGGACTACATTATTATTTGTGGAAGCAGGGAACACAATACCAATCTAACAAGGGTGAAACTTGTGTTTTTTACAAATTTAAAGTGTGTTGAACCTACTTCTGTATATCAATATAGCTGATAATCCTCAAATACAGGTACCACGTTTATAATATTACTGGACCTATAGATGTGTGCTCTAGGAGTTAGACAATTGTTGAAGTATATTTCCAGTGTTTTGTGCTTCAGTCCTGGGTTATTATTATTATTATCTGGTAAATATTAACTGTGCAGTTTATACAGTCATGGCAGCAGCCGGCATGTACCACGTGCCACCATTTCTAGATGAATTGGGAAAATTAATCTTACCATGGAAGGAGAGAGGTAAATTATTTCAATTGTATTTAACAACGTTTGGAGGAAAAAATGTTTCCTCACTTAGGGAACAACACACATTACTACACAGTTTGGGAATCCATGGAAGGAAAGGATATGAACATTTGGCTATTACAATGGTGGATGAGAAATATGATGAGAACCAAGAGAATTTATATTAGTTGACATTTCGTAGGCTGGAAGAACATATTGGCCAGAAGGTAAATATTGTGTTACAAAGACACACATTCTTTTGTAGGGTACTGGGCAAGGATAAAAAAGTTATGAAACATATTGCATGTTTGAAAGGTATGGCTAGTATGTGAGAGTTTGGTCTCTTATGGGACTCTCTACAGACTAATTAGTACGGTGCTCGAGCGATCCCAGTGTTCAGGAGAAGTTATTAGCATGTAATCCTGATTTGAAGGAAGCAGTGGAATTGGCTAAAAGTATAGAACATATGGCAGAATGCATAAAAGAAATGAAACAAAGTAACATAATAGAAACTATTCATATAGTAAAAACATGGAAGTGAAGATTCTACAAAAGACATAGATAGCAGTAGAAGAGCTCATGAAACACAACACAAAAAGAAAACAGGCAGTGAAAAAGACAAGGGAAAAAATAGGTGTTATCATTGTGGAAGTTGCAACCATTTAGTGAATTGTGCCAGTTGTCCGGCACCATTGTGTGAATGTAGGAAGTGTAATAAAAAGGGACATTATGCCAATGTGTGCAGAAATGTGAGAGCTTATCTTAAACAGCTGCAGGTGGTTGAAGATGCAAATGATAGTGCAAATAAATGTGTTTTTCAGATTGTGACTAAAGGAATGGGAAGTGGAGATGATTATCCTACATGTGATGTATTGTTAGATGGAGGGAAAGTGAAGGTATATGTGGAGTCTTGGTCCCCTTATACTTTCATGGGCAATCAAACTTTCCAGGAGAAATTTAAAGACAAGGGTTATATATTTCAATGGTCAGACATTAAACCACAGGGGTATACTCATGACCTTTAGTGGGAATGTTAAACATGCATATCTCATTCAAAGATTGTTTAACAAATGGGAGGTATACATCGCTGAAAAGGTTCTAGTTAACTAGGATGGAATCATCAGAGAGTATTAGAATTAAACTAGACCCCACTAGTGCAGAACATGTCGTGACAATAAAACATTATAATACTAGCATGAAGATATGTGAAAAGTTCCCAGAAATGTATACAGAGGAGTTGGGCCATTTAAAAGATTTCCAATAGAAAATTAGGTTAAAAGACAATGTGGTGCTTATAGTACATAAAGTACGGTCCATTCCTCATTTAATGCAGGAGCTTTTAAGGGAAGAAATGAACAAGCTAGTAAAACAGGGAGTCATAGAACCTGTAGAAAGTTCACTATGGCTTGTGTTTACTCAGAAACCAAGGTGAAACAGTTTACTCCTATGTATAGATGAAAAGGACCTAAATGCTAACAAATTGGTGGACAGATTCCCTTTACCAAAAATACATAAGATGATTAGCTTGATAGGGGATCCAGGATACTTCAGTGTTATTAACCACTTCTCTGCATACTACCAAATTGAGTTACACCAAAGTTCTAAATCACTTAGATCCTTTATCACTTTCTTTGGAGCTTTTAAGGATTGTAGAATGCCATTCGTCCTGACATCAGCAGCTGTCGTTATCCAAAGTTTGATGCATCAAATTCTGTGAAATATAAAAAATGCTCTATGCCTCCAGGAAGACATTCTCATATGGTAATTCTGTTGAAAGTCATGATGATACATTGAACAAAGTTTTTATTGCACTCAGAAATGCTGGTTTGACAATTAAATTTGATGTGGGTGGTGTTTAGCATGAGAAAAGCCCTGCCACCTACAACCAAGGAAGAATTGAAATCCTTCCGGGGTTTAGTGAAGTATGTGGCAACGTTTTTCAAGAATTTTGCAGATTACACAGCATCCATGAGAAACCTACTCAAGAAAGGTACTAATTTTGAGCGGGGTGTAGAATGCAAAAAGCCTCTTGAATTCATTAAACAAGCTGAAACAGAGGCACTGTCTTTAGAGAATTTTGACACAAAAACACAAAACCATCCTAACCGTAGATGCCAGTTGGAAGGGTACTGGAGCCTCATTGGCACAAATAGTGGATGAAAAGGCGAGGATCATGGGTTTTGCCTCTAGAACCGTGCAAGAAGCAGAAAGCAAATATTTCACAATAGAAAGAGAGGCTTTAGCATGTTATTGGGCCATTTCTCATATCAGGTTTCTCTTGTGGGGGTTACCGTTCATTTTGAGAACATATCATAAACCTCTCATTTATGTGTTCTCCTTATCAAAGGAAGAGAGAGATTTAACCCTGGATAGCCAAATGGTTGATGGGATTGGAGTGGTATAATTTTAAAATGCAATTTCTTCCAGGTGATAGAAGTGTTGTTGCAGATTGCTTGTCTAGATTACCTCAGAATGGGGAAGGAGAAGAGGTCAAAAGAGAAGACCCCTTCTTACTTCCATTCTCTAAATCATGAAAGATGGATCAAATGAATGAATCAATCAATCAATGAATCTAACATTTATAGTGTGCGGCAAAACACCCGTTAGGGACTCGAGGCGATGAAGCTGTAGCTGCTGTATGGAGGAATGATAATTTGAAAATCCAGGTCTTTAGTCGTCTTCTGAATCTCTGGAGTGACAGTGTTGTTCTGAGGTGCAGGGGGAGGTTGTTACAAACCTTGGTTGCCAGGTGCAAGAAGGAGTGTCCTCTGATGTTGGCTCAATGGATCAGTGGGGTGTCTGCGACAGAGAGGGAATCTGATTTGTGGTGTCTGGTACGTTGGTGGAAGGTCAGGTGTTTGTTGATGTATGCTGGTTCATCATTGTGTAGGGTCTTGTAGGCATGGATCAGCATCTTGAACTGGCATCTCTTCTGAATTTTGTGCCAGTGTAGTTTTTATGATGGGGTGTGATTTGGGTCCTTCTGGGGAGATTGAGTATGAGTCTTGCCACTGAGTTCTGTATTGTCTGGAGTCTCTTCAGGAGGTGTGCTGTGGTTCCAACATAGAGCATGTTTCCATAGTCCAGTTTGCTGGTGATGAGGGTCTGCATGACAGTCCTTCTCGTGTCTGCTGGCAGCCACCTGAAGATCTTCCTGAGCATGTGAAGAGTGTGGAAGCAAGTGGATGAGACTGCGTCAACTTGTTTCTTCATGGATAGCTTGCTATCCAGGATGATGCAAAGGTTGGAAGTGTGGTCCATTGGGGTGGGGCATGTGCCAAGCTCTGCAGGCCACCATGTGTCAGTCCATGGTGAGGTGTTGTTCCCAAGGTTGAGGACTTCTGTTTTTTCGGTGTTCAGTTTGAGACAGTTGTCTTTCATCCAGTCCGCTACGTTCATCATATGGATGCCCAGAAAGTGATTCTATGCTCAAAATGGTAAAAGACAAAATTGTTCATGGATGGCCAGCAAAAACCAATAGTCTGCAAGATGAAATCAGGAGTTTTTGGGAAGTAAGACATGAGTTGAGTATAAACGATGACATGGTCTTGAGAGGAGAAAAAATTGTCTCTTCCAAAGACTTCTGGAACAGAATTGCAGACTTAGACCATGAAGGTCATCATGGACAGAGTGTCACTAAATCCAAAGTTACAACTACGTATTGGTCCTAGGTATGGCCAACGTTGTGGAGACTAAAGGCAAGGAGTGCTTGATATGTGCCATGAGTGATTAAAGGAAAAACACAAGGAAAACTCCTTTGCCCCCAATGAGTGTACCAATGAGTGCACCTTCCAAACAATGGGATGAACTACATTTATATATTATTGGTCCATTTAGCACAGCCCCATGGGCAGGGAAGTTTATGCTTTTATTAGTGAATTACCATTCCCATTGGATGTTGTGAGAGTAGTGAGTCACAAGTTCTCATAAATGTTTTGTCAGACACATTTATGACAGAAAGTGTGTTGAGTACTATTATTACAGATAATGAGGTTCAATTCACCTCAGAGGAAATAAAAACATTTGTATTGGGAATGCCAATTCAACTTCTCAGATCTGCTTTGTACTGTCCCCGAGATAATGGCCTAGTGGAAAGTGTAAATAGGATGACCAAAGAATGCAGTCAGCACATGTGTCTGGTAAACGTGCTGATAGTTGACCCCCAAATTGGTTGGGTGGACGGAAGCCAAGATGGGTGCTTAGAGACATGTCAAGCAACAGCATGAATATTACAAAAGAAGGTATGATTTAAAACATGGTACAAAAAATAGAAAGTGGAGTGTGTGGAATTGGTGGTGATTAAACTCCCGGAGTCCCACAAGAAAGGTATCAGTAGATTTTTCAAACCATTGAAAGTTACCGAGTTGAATAAAACTGTTGTAACATTGGAGGATGGAAGGTTTTAGAGTACGGATAAAAGTTCGTATTGTGAAAATTGATTAACTGAACGCAGTTTTGACTACAAAGGCTAACCGTCAATGTGTTGTACCAGAGTCACATCATGAGGTTTGGAAACACAGAAAACCGATTTGGTATAAGAACTATATTTCTCATTAGATATGGGAAGAAGTGATGTTGTAAATTGGTCCTGTAATTAAAAATATTCTAAATATTCCCAGTTAAAGGGGCATTCCATTGTGTGTTAACAGTTCGAACTGTAGTCCCTCAGATGGATGTCATATGTTGCGCATTGGACTTGTCACCTGCTACTTAATGTATCTTAAGAAGTCGAAGTCATCTCGTATTTGGAACAGTTTAAAATGTCAGTTTTAGGCGGATGAAGTCATTTGCCTAGAATCACACAGTTTTGTTAAGCACAAAACCAAAATTAGAACCCCGTTTTCAAAATCACATGGTCCGGAACGTAACCACTGAGTAACACCTGCCCGCATAAACGCAAAGTATATAACACTAAGGGCCATATTTATACTCTGTTTGCGCTGGATTTGCGTCGTTTTTTTTAAACGCAAATTCGACGCAAAACGAACTCCATATTTATACTCTGGCGTTAGACGCGTCTAGCGCCAAAGTTCATGGAGTTTGCGTCATTTTTTAGCGTGGACACCTACTTTGCGTTAATGATATGCAAGGTAAGCGTTCCCTTCTAAAAAATGACTCTGAGGCATGTGCGCCGTATTTACACTCCCGGGCAAAAATGACGCCCGGGAGTGGGCGGGTCAAAAAAAATGACGTCCAGCCGCTTTTGTGTCGTTTTTTAGCGCCTGGTCAGGGCAGGCGTTAAGGGACCTGTGGGCTCGGAAGGAGCCCAGAGGTGCCCTCCCATGCCCCCAGGGACACCCCCTGCCACCCTTGCCCACCCCAGGAGGACGCCCAAGGATGGAGGGACCCATCCCAGGGAACTTAAAGTAAGTTCAGTTAAGTATTTTCTTTATTTTTTTTTTGTGGCATAGGGGGGCCTGATTTGTGCCCCCCTACATGCCACTATGCCCAATGACCATGCCCAGGGGACATAAGTCCCCTGGGCATGGCCATTGGGCAAGGGGGCATGACTCCTGTCTTTGCTAAGACAGGAGTCATTTCAATAGGGGTTGGGAGTCCAAAAAAATGGCGCAAATCGGGTTGAGGCAAAAATTTTGCCTCAGCCTGACTTGCCCCATTTTTTGACGCCCAAGCTCCATATTCCCCTACGCCGGCGCTGCCTGGTGTAAGTCATTTTTTTTTACGCACACCAGGCAGCTCCGCCGGCTAACGTCGGCTAACGTCATTGAATAAATACGGCGCCCGCATGGCGCTTCAGAATGGCGTTAGATTTTTTGACGCACAACTGCGTTTGCGCAGTTGTGCGTCGAAAAGTATAAATATGGCCCTAACACTTTTAGAAGAACAAAGCTGATACAGATTTTAAAAACAAAAATAGTAAAGAAAAGCTAAAATAATCCCCGTCAGTTAGCAAGACATCTTAACACACGTTCCTCCTGATTTTAATCGCGTGTTATGAAATTGAAAGTTAGGGGCTGCTGCTTTGAAGGAACACTCACCCTCCGTTGGCCAGCAGAGAGCAGTCAAACACATCTGTGCTGCATCGCCTGCTTACAGATACATGCACACGGCTCTCCCGTCAATATACAGTAACAGCTAATGCTCTGTTTCTAAACTGCAGAGGCATTGCTTTCCGTTTAAATACGCAGATATTTTTTAATGTGCAGCGTTTGTGGTGGTTAGCTGCTGCAACTTAATTTTTTTCCTTCTGCCTTATCGGAGTAATAGACGTGTGCCAATTCGAGCTCATTTTAATCAGGCAAATAAAGCCAGACCGATTGGGTGGGTTTTAAATAATATCTAACAATAATTGGCAAAGTACAGACAGGACAAGTTTACTTACAGAGCTTTGAACATTTAATATTTCTGCTCAACTTACCGGGATCTACTTTTTTGTTGATAATGCAAAAAGCACTCGTTTGGTTTTGAATGTCACCAGCCGTTCTTGAAATAGCTCTGGGTTAAGGAAAACTGCTCACAAAATTGCTAAAGAAAAACATGACATTGTTGTATCTTCTTCTTTCTTTCCCTTTTTGCGCTTAATTTCTGTTTCTCGTTTCATTTCTTACTTTTATACTCTTCCTTTTTCTGGTGACTGTGCATTTAAATTCTGAATATGTTCTTTTGTTTGGTTGAAGAGCTGTTTCTATGAGAATTTTATTTTTTAGGTATGTTCCCGGATTCAAACGATTTTCCACAATTGTTTATTATGCATGAGATGACCATAGACGAATTTTTCTGGTTTATTATACTTCTTTTATTTTGTGGAATTTATGACCGATTCTTTATAGAACACCACTGTGTACAATTTATTTCCTTGATTAAAATGTCAATAAAACTGGTTGAAATCAAAAGAAGTTGTTCTATCTGCATTATTTTCAAACAGACTGCATTTATTTGGTGAAATCCACAGTCACCTAAACTTCCACGTTTGAGCGTGAGTTATGTTTGTTTGCGAGCTGTTTCTTGAGTGCTGATAAATGAGAGTTGCTTTGGTAAAGCAACATTTTAATTTGCAGCAATCAATTACAGTGCTTATTTTGTTCAGGTGAGGGACACTGTCCATCATTTTTCCTCATCATGATTTGACCAACACAAGAGTGTAAAAGGGAGAGAAAGAGAAAGATAGAAAACATGTGCAGTTTGTCAGAATTGTTTTGAATGCAAATCTGTCTGCTCTGCACCAGTGGCGGCTGGTAATTTTAGGAGAGAAGGGGGGCGGGCAGGAAGCACACTCACACTTATTCATTCCCCCCCCCTCGCACTCGCATCCATTCAAAACACTCATCAATATTCAAACATACACGCACACACCAAACATTCATTTAAAACACACACACACACATACACTTACCTTCAGCTCTTCGGTCCCAGGAGGTTTGGGACTGCTGCCTTCTCTCGCAGGCTGACCCCACTCCACTCTGTGACGAGGTGTCACAGATTGACACTCGCCCTGGGCGCTTCAGGGCTTAAACCTGAAGCACCCAGGTCGAAGTAAATTGGTGACGCTTCTCCTCGTCACTGATAGGAAGGGCCTCGAGGTACCTTTGCTGAGCTGAGGAGGTCACACCCATAGGAGCTGTGACCTCTTCAGCCCAGCAAAGTTCAGCTCAGGCACTCAGGAGTTTGTGCAAATAGCTCATGTCTCACTCCTGGCTGCCTGGCCTGAACATGAAGAGTGTCTCTCAGGCTGACCTTTGCTCAGCCTGACAGACACTCTTCATAAGGGGCAAAAGGTGGGGGGTGCATGGCCCTTCCACCCTAAAGGAAAATCGATTCTTATGTGCGTGTTTTTACAGGTTATGAGGCGGATGTGCAGAAAGCTTTTGAAATGGTAAAACAAATCTTATATTCTAAAGACGCATCGGACAGCATACAGCTTAGCCCTTCTATTACAGGTTAATATGGGGTGGACTTGTATAAATAATGTGTCAAGATTACCCCGGAAGTCCTAGGAGTTGAGACAGTTTTGTACATTCCAGAACCCCCTAAGATTCCATTGTGCCTGGAGAGAGTGTGCTAGAGCGATATATTATATTGGAAATGTGGCAGTGATTCATTTTTCTTCACAGTTCCCCTGGAAGCTCACAGTTATGACAAACCTCAGCAAAAGGTAGACCCTCGAGCAAAAGTGTTGGCCAGAGCCTCAACGAGTCCTACAAAGGTTGCAACATTGTTAAAAAAAAGGAAGCCTTCGTGGCCTATAGAAGGACAGGCTATAAAGAAAGGGATTCCCCAAAGGGGCAAAGCAGGTGTGTTTTACAAAATGTAGGCCTAGATTTAAGAAACTCTAGTACCACATTAGCGTCATTTTTTTTATGCTAGCGTGGCGTTAGGCTTAAAAAATCACTGCACCATATTTACAAAGTGATGCAAAGTATGCATTGCGCCACTTTGTAACCGTTTCCGCCACATTATGCCTGCGCCAGGCATAATGTATGCAAGGAGGGCATTCCAAAAGATTTCTTTGCGTCATTGTTTTGCCATTTTTAAAGCTTGCTCAGAACAGATGTTAAAAGGGGGCACACCATTGGTTACAATTGGCCCCCATGTACAGTTCAGGGTTTGGCACTAACGCTAAACAGTAGATTAATAGCACCAAAAAAGTTTGTCCCTAATACCCCCTACTGTGCGCCATGGTGTGAAGTGTCTTGAATACGGCGCACACATGGTGGCGGTAGTGGGGCGCTAATGGGTGCAAGCAAAATGTGGTGCTGCACTGGGTGCAGCGCCACCTTTCTTAAATCTGCTCTGTAGTGCCAAAAGAACCAAAAGAACCCTAACGTAATTTTTTGTCTCAAGCATCATGTTCCTCCAGGAATAGCTATAAAAAAATGTAAAGCAATAGTTAGACAGGCAGTTACAATCATAAGGTTGTAAAGAGTTGCAAGGTGTATTTTTTGTGTTTCCATTGGCGCCGGAGTACCACAAAAGGTCAAGCGTATGCAAATTTTGCTAAAGGACACCACAAAGATTTGCACCAACAACCCAATGCCAGCAATCAGTGCGAGATGACCAGTGCATCATAACAAACCGCGTGCGGACTCTGCAAATGCAGGCCTTAGATAGACTTCTTACTCTAACCTCTGCACTGCTTTATCAGCAAAGTGAACATGCATCAGGAAGGCCAGTTTTGGTGTAGGCCTCAAAGGGGTCACACTTCCAGCGGCAGACATACAACAGCCAGTGTCATGTAAAAACCAGGAGGTAGATCTCACGCTAAACAAACCAAAATCGAGTCATCTTTCCTTAAAGAAGAAGAAACCAACGCCCTAGACCTACAAACTGGTGAGCCACAACATGTAGAAAACTCACAAACCCTAGTTGATGAAGGGCTTGAAAATTATAATTCCCAAACAGACAAACCTTATGTAGGTGCAAGGTTCCTCAAAGGCCTGACAGGGGAGCCAGTGAGTTCTGAAACACCAGCCAGAGCCACAACCTTCACAGTGTACCTTCTCATGTAGACTCTGAGGGGCAGCAGCAACCTGTTTCCAGCCACGGCATTTCCTACTCCTCTACTTTGCAGGGCTATTATGAGCAATACTTAAACGCATCATATCCTATGTCACCGGTTACACCTCCAGGCCATGACAGCCCATCCTAAATTGGCACGGGTTGGACCCCAAAACACAAATTTAGGAGAGGGTCGCAGGTGCTCCTGGAGTTTCAAGCGGTCACGGGTCAAAGTTCAGAGACCTAGATACCCTAACCCCAAAGACAGTCTTGAGGTAAAAGCTGTAGCTGGGGAATCGGGGACAGCATCTTCAGAAAATACTCCTGAGACCATTCTAACCGGCTCAGGGGGTCTGACTAAAAACAGGTGGGATGGTAAGAAACAAAAGTGGGCTAATAGCGCTAAGCAACATAAGCTTTTAATCAGTAAATTAAAGAAAGCCAGAATTCGTGCTATGAGGAGGCTTAAAAATACACTGCCTCAGAATCAGATTCTGACCCACCAAAATGATTCTCCGAAGAGCTCAACATCCAAAGCCAACCTCCGATCTGAGGATTCAGAAATTGTGCTATTAGAGAGCATCAGAAGGTACTGGCAAAATGTAGAGAGATTTAATGCTATAGAGTGTTACAAAGAATTCCAGCTTGTTAACTTAGAATGCATAAACTAATCTGATCATGCGTTTTTAGCTATTCACCAGGCTGTACAAATGCACATGGAGCGGTTGTTAAACAATTTGGGGCTGAGTGACTTCTTTCAGCTCTGTTTCCACGGGCAGGGTATTGACAGCCCCTTGTTCACCAGATAAACACCCCATGATGTGTTTGACACTGTGTAATTTTTAGAAACCTCTCTAAACTTTTACAGAGTAAAGCCGAAATGGCAGCATTTGTTACCTTCAGAATAGTCACCCTCGTTATTTTCGGTCATGGGGCGGCATTTTCAAACCTTTAAAGAGTATCTTCTACAGTAAATTTATTGATAAAAACAGCAGAGGTTGCTCAACTTTACTACCAGCACGACCAATAGGTGTCTGGCGACTAGCATCGCTGGGTTACTAATGGATCACAGCGCTACAGACACTGTCGTCCTGACTAGAGTGGTTGAAGCCCATGCTGCACTTGAAATACCTCCCAACAGGCTCATAGGCTTTGGAGAACTGGGTCTTTTTGAGAACTATTTTGCCATCACAGTAAAAGTTCTTTACTACAGCAGATTGTGGAAGTACTTCACATCCCGCAAGCATGTGAAAAGTAAGATGGTTTACATTGTCCATCATGAAAATCACTTTTATGGTATCTTGTACCTGAAGGGTTTTCTAGAAGCCAAGTACGTGTGCACCCATTGCGATCACATCTAAAACACACAGACAGCTCATCAGTGTGAAATGCATTGTAAGAACTGTTGCAGTTGCTGATCAGAAGGTGAGATGTCCTAGGCGTATTCTATTCTGTCGCTCTGAAAATACACACTGGGGTTATTCAGTGCATCCCTAAAACAAACTGTACGGGGTGTGGGTGCTACATAGCCGCCAATCACAAAGGCAAAGGTATGAAATGCCCCCAGTGTAAGGCATCTTTCCCTCCGGGAACAGAACATGTGTTACATGACTAAAGGCCCGACACAGACAAAACAGAAGACTAGATTGTGTTCGATATAGAGTGTACCCAAGAGACTGGAATGAGGAAGCTTAACTATATTTTTGCGCACCATTTACCTTCCAAGGGAAACTGGGAGTTTGAAGGCCTGTCCTACGTGAACGAATTCAGGTGTACCCTGACGGCCCATAACTTAAAAGAGTAAGACTCCTTTTTTATTTTGCAAAATATGATTCATGAAAAGATGGCTGTAGAACTCACCACCCAGGGCTCCAAACTGATGCTGATAACTGCTGTACATTTATATATAAGGTTCATAGATACTTTGAATGTTCTGCCCATGAAATTGAGCAAGTTGCCAAAAGCCTTTGGCTTTTCAGTTGTGTGAGAAAACATGGCTGATTGCAGAGGCCCCCTAACTTTTTGCCTCCATTTTCCACTTTTTGCTGGTGTTTTCCTGACTCTGATGGTGCCCTGGGTACTGCTAACCAGTCCCAGGGCCTGTGCTCTGTGTAAAATCAATATGCAAATTAGGCTCATTATAATTGGCCAAGTCAACCTACCTATAAGTCCCTAGTAATTGGTAGGACATGTAGGTTTAGGGACCACAGCATAGGTAGTACACCCATAGGTGCACTGCTGAGGTCCCCAGTGTCATTTTAAAGGCAGGCCTGCTTGGCTGGATGCTTTTCAATTAAAGTTATATTCAAATTTGACTTTGGAATTAAAAGTAGTTCCAAAGTCTCAAACTACCTTATTTTTACATATAAGTCACCCCTAGGATGTGCCCTATGTGCCGCTAGGGCTGGGTACCATGAAACTATAAGCAGGGGCCTTATAAATGTAGTTTTATAAGCCCTGGTGAGGTAAAAACAGCCAAATTCATTTTTCCCACATTGTAGTAAATGGCCTCCATAGGCTAGAATGGGGAGACTTTATTTTAATTTTGAAGTCCCATTAAGTAATGGATACCAAGAGTTTGGTATCAAATAAATTGTTATCATAAATCCCACAACTTACAGTTGTTGGATTTAATATAACTTGTTCAGGTAAAGAGTTTTAAACTTTACCTGAAAAGTTGCCAATTTCAGCCCTGCATTGTTTTTGCTGCTGTGCTCTGATCCGGCAGTCCACACATGACCGCAAGGGGTATTATGAGTCGGACTACCACCATGGTTTTCGCGGCAGTACCACCTCCACGAAAACCATGGCGGTAGGGCTACAGGTGACAGGGAATTCCTTCCCTGTCACCGGTAGAAGGCTCCTCCCAGCAATCACCCTCGAATCACAGCACCCCCCGGCCTCCCACCACCACCGCCCCTAGAATCACAGCACGCCCCAGCCCACCCCGACCTCCCTCCCTGCAATCATGCACACACACACTCGCATGCACCCATGCACCACCACTTCCATACATGCATTCACTGACACTCATCCATACACACATTTACTCACACATACTCACATGCATTCACACTGACATGCAGACACGCATGCACTGTAACATTCATACATGCATTCACTCATATGCATACCACCACGCATACACCACAACACTCACAGACGCATCAACATACGCACACACACAATCATACACACAGGCAGACACCACACACTCACATACAATATACAACACCATCCAACCCCCTCCCCTGACGACACCCAACTTGCCTTGTCCGGTGCGGAGGTTGTTCGGCAGGAAACAGGTAGGGGCGCTGCTACTGTCAACAGCGCCCTGCCAGCGGGACACCACCAGACCATCTGTTTGGTCTAACTACGGCTGGAGGTGTCCTACTGGCGGGGAGGCGCAGGTGGTAGCACTGCCTAGGCGCCTCGTCCACCACCATGCCTACTGCCGGATTTCCGCCCTAAATGTGGCGGAAATCCAGCAGTATCCATATTATGGCGGGCGGAAAACCACTAGCACTGGCGGTCTTCTGGCACCTGTGGCTTTGACAGTCTCGGTTTGAGACCACCAAAGTCATAATAAGGGCCAATATTTTGAAAACTGTGGTTTTGTTCTGAGATTCCTCTGTGAGCATGAGTGGCTAGATATGTTAACATCAGATGCGGAGCTCTGCACCTTCATTAAGAGCAATGAGTTACCAGAACATATGGAGCCCCATGGCGCCTTATTTGTGGGTCGTACAAACACTATAAAGTTGTGAAGGGCCATGAGAAAGGGTGAGACATTACACTAGTGTGATTTCACAAGTCTGTATCCATTTGTGAATAAGAATAAGTTATATCCCTTAGGTCAGCCAACATCATATATAGGGACTTTAATGCCATAGAAAAATACTTTGGGTTAGTTAAATGTCAAATCTACCTACAAGGGTGGCTTTACTTTCCCGTACTACTGTACAGAGCAGAATAAGATAATGTTCCCCCTGTGCCGACTATGGGCTGAAAGTATAGAGACTGCAGATACTCTGAGGATCAAAGTGTGCTCACCAAGACCTAGTGTAGCATGGAGGTACAGGTGGCTTTAGAGAAAGGATACTGACTTGGAAAAATACATGAAATTTGGCACTTTGAGAGGTCTACAATGCAACTCTTTTATAAGTATATTAACTTATTTCTCAGAGACAAACTGGAGGCATCAAGGTTTCCAGAATGATGCAGTAACAAGGACTCAAAGAAAAAATACATTGATGAATACCACACTCACAATGTATACATGGCCCTTCTCGCAACCATCATCAGAAGCCACAGTATGAACATTGTGTCATATTCTGATTACACACAACTCATCCTTTCCCTCACCGAAGACCCGGACTTGGCCAAAAGGAACATCCACTCAGGAATGGAAGCTGTCACCACCTGGATGAGAGAAAGCTGCCTCAAGTTCAACTCCGACAAGACTGAACTCATCATCTTTGAAAACGCCACCTCAGCTTCGACGACTCCTGGTGGGCCACATCCCTCAGCTCTCCCCCTGCACCGACTGAACATGCCCACAACCTAGGCATCATCCTCGACTCCTCCCTATCCATAACCCGCCAGGTAAACTCAGTCGCCTCCTACTGCTGGCACACACGCCGCAAACTTCAGAAGATCTTCAGATGGTTCCCAGCAGACTGCCGCAGGACAGTCGTCCACACCATATTCACAAGCAAGCTCAATGACGGCAACGCCCTCTACGCAGGCACCTCGACTAGAAACATAAAAAAAGTACAATTCATCCAGAACGCCGCCGCCAGACTCATCTTGGACTTCCCACGCAGAGAACACGTTCTTCCAACACCTGAGGACACTCCACTGGCTTCCTGGTCGAGAAACGAATCACCTTCAAAATACTCACCCACATGTACAAGACCTTACACAATGCAGGACCAGCCTACCTGAACCACCGCACCTCCTTCCACACCCCAACCAGATCCCTCTGCTCCATCCAGCTGGCCCTGGCCACCATTCCTTGCATTCATAAAACCAACACCGGAGGACGATCCTTCACCTACGTCGTAGCAAAAAGCTGGAACAACCTCCTCCTGCACCTCAGACAAAGCTCAGAGCTCACCACCTTCAGGAAGAACCTCAAGACATGGGTCTTCGGATGAGGCCCCTCCCCCCAAGCACCTTGAGAACCTCACAGGTGAGTAGCCGCCCTTTACAAAAACCGATTGATTGATTGATTGATATTTGCTTGAGACTTAAGTTAATCAATGTCAATCCCACCAGATGACAGTTAGCCAAGCTGTGTCTCAATTCCTTATGGGGAAAATTCACACAGCGTAAAAACATGTCAAACACGACCATCATCATAGATCCTGATGAACTGTTTAAATATATTTTTGCGCAGTGTTACAAGGTGTCCAGCTGTGAGTTGAGCTGTGTTGGAAATAAACAAAAAAGTACCCCACAAGTTGTAACAATATAAACATCTTTATAGCCTGTTTCACAACCGTCCACCCTCGTTTAGAGCTTTACAATGTGATGGATAAACTTCAGGAATGGTGTCTATCATGATACTGACTCTGCTATTTGTGGGAGAAAACTAATGGATAAAGATCCCCAACTCTGTGATTATCTAGGCAATTCAACTAGCAAGCTAGAAAAGGATTGGTACATAGTCCAGGTCACGTCATCCGGGCCTAAGACTTACACTTACAGAACTTCTAAAAATGCAGTATGTTTGAAAGTCAAGGGCATCACCTTAAATGTAAACAACAGCATCAAAATCAATTTTGACAGTCTAAAGGATCTGGTGAATGAACACTCTACCTAAAGCAACTGTGAAAATGATAAAACAATCATTGTAAAACAACCTAGCATATTCCGGTTCAAAAGCAGTGGGAAATTACAACCCTGCCATTGCATAAAGCCTTGTGCGTACTGTTTGATAAAAGGTTTCTAACTGGAGACTACAAAACCCTACCGTTCGGTTATTGAAGATGCATTAGAGTCTCACAACCCGGACTACGGACACCAGGTTGCAGCACCAACTTTCCTGTGTTATTGCAAACCCCTCAAATTGTGGTAAAAGCTATTTTATAAAGAAACTATTAGAGAATGCCAGTGTTTTATATCAAACCCCTAACAATATTGTTTTTCTTTATTCGCGCTGACAAGATCTTTATACAGAGCTATCCATAAGGTTACTTTATGGAAGGTATACCGAAGCATCTCAACACCGATGCATTGTTACCTACAGGCCTTGTAACCATGGTGATTGTAGAAAACCTTATGAGCGAAGGTGCGGATCACCCTGAGATAGAGAAAGCTTTAACTCAATGTTTACACCATCACAATCTAAGCATATGTTACATCGTGTAGAACTTGTTTTACAAGGATAAGAGCAGTAGTTCTATAGCTCTCAATGCCTCATACTAGGTTTTATTTAAAAAACCCTGATACAACCAACAGATTCCATTATAGCTAAACAGATGTATACCGTAAACACCCATTTTTTCTTGGAAGCCTTTAACGACGCTACCAAGAAACCCCACAGTTACTTATTGGTAGACTTAAAACCCAATGCTCTAGAAGACTACAGACTGTGTGCTGGTATTTTCACAGCCAATCTCCCTTTGCCTTACACACTTAAAAACAAACCCAAAGCCTATAAAAAGAATTGTTAAAAAGACTCCCTTAACATTTCAGCACATCTACGCTGTAATCTAGCCCTCCAAAAAATGATAGTCACAGCTAACCCTCAGCAAAGAAAGGCCATCCCGTATGCAGCCTTGGACGATTTAGTGGTTGCCATTTCATAAATCGACCTAAACACCCAAAAAGGTAAGATACCTATATCAGAGCACCAGTTCCATATTTTGAAGAAGAAGTGTCACCTTATCAAGAAGCTCAGTAATAAAAGGGCTTCTCTCATTTCCAAGAAGAAACTGGTAAAGCAGTCTGGAGGATTTATAGGTTCTTTTTTGGGCATAGTTATACCGCTCATTATCAGCCTCCTAACTGGGAACTAATGGATCATGCCCAAGAGATGTACTTGGTACCACAACAGCAGTTGGATCAGTTGGGGACATCTACAGGTGATGCCTGGGAGATCCGGGAAAATGAGACACAGCTTCTGGATGCCAAGATTAAAGACATTTTGAACAGTACTGATTTAAAACCTTACGACAAAGCAGGTCTTTATTCCAGCTCTCTTCAAAACTTTTAAAAATATTACAGGCAGTTGAATGCTGGAAAAAACAGGTTGACGCTATATGCCCCTGACTCAGAACAGTCTCCACAACACCCTTCACTACCTCAAGAACCACTACCACCATCCTCACACATCGTTGATGAAGAACTTTTAAAAAATATAAGTCAAAGTTACAGAGGGTCGCACAAAAGTTGCTAAGTAAAATGTCAGCTTCAAAGACCTGTCCTCATGAAATAAGAGAGGCTAATTCCTCTACAAAGGACAACCCGTTGTTGGATCCCACATGCATGAACTAGCCATAGGCGTTAAGCACCCCAAAACACTATCACTCTAGAAAGCGCCTTGAGGTTGGGAACAGAGCCTCGAGCCTCTGCGGAACTCAACTTTCCTTAAACGATCATTGTAATGCAGAACACCGGTGACTGCTTCAAAGTTCGAAAGATCCAAATTACAGCCCCCCAAAGTTCTCCAACACATGTTGTGTTTAACCCCCTTCCTAAGATGCCAGCATCCCCTTTCTTTCCTCAGCTACCCCCCTCTTGGAGCACAACAGCTCTGCTTCTGGAATCTAAAAAAGAGATATTGTCCAAAAGTCTGATGTTTCTTCTGACCTTTGAACCTATGTATATGTGTGCCTGTTTTTGTGTGTATAGTTTTGCCATAGTTAACATTTTTACCTTTTTGCTTCTTTTATTTTTTTAGTGGGTATCTTGTACTAGGAAAAAAACTGTTTTGTAAATAATCCTTTTTAACTTTTCAAAGTGTTTCTCTCCTCTTTTAAAAACATTTAAAAACATTTTAAATGTGTTTCCTTGTATCAGAATAAAGATGCTGAGTCTGCATTCAAGTTTTTATTATTTTATTTCAGACAGTTACCATTACACATAAGAGGTTTTACATGACCCTACACTTTGGACAAACTACGTATTTTGTTTTAACAGCATTTGATGCAGACCTAGAGTTTTCTTCCACCTAACACTGTCATTGTTAACTAGGTTGTTCAAATATGGATTTTAAAAAATTCTAAATTTCATACCCTCAGACATTTTACTAATAAAATATATACAATGCTCCCCACATGTACGGCGAGAGAATCTTGCACCTGTATTTTTTTATATTCCAACCTCGCATCAGCTTTTCTTAGATACTTGAATATAGGTTTTGTATAGATGCTATGTTTGGGGAAGCTGCCACACTGTCAAACACTGTAACCTTGTCTTTATCTAACAACAGGGACGCCCAGTGAGTTCCTTCTACGTAGTGCGGATTTGTGTTAAAGACGAGCATGTGGGATCTTTTGGATCCTGTTTCACCAGGTAGAGTGTTGCTTAGCAAAACACATAAAAAGTATTTCTTAGCGTATTTATGATGCCTTAAGAAATACAGAATCTGAACAGTGCCCATTTTACAATATTTTAAAGATAGTCAAACACAGTTTGCTGGGCATGGTTGATCTGAATGACGTTGTCGAATACAGAGAATACAGCTATGTTCACATTTGTGCTGTAGTGGTTGCCATCTTCCAAGTTAGGGGTCAGATCGAAAGCGGAAAGCGAAAGCCCGTCCCATATCCTTCTTTTGACATGACAACTCCTGAGTCATGCAGGTGCTCAAAACCAAGCCCAGATATTCCCTGATAAAATTAGCATCTCCAATGCAGGGTAACTACAGATTTCCAGGAATCACAACCCCCTCATGGAACAGCGATGGTGAAGTTGATGCAGTGTTTGAAATTGAAAGGGTTTGAGGTATAGAGACCGCTAAAAGCTGTGTTGATGACAAAACCTACAATATTAAGTTTCAGTAATTTCCCCAAAAATAAATGTTGCTGTTGTGTTAATCTGGTACTGACTGGGATGCTAAATATTTTCAGAGCTACTCTTTCAACAGCGTACTGGGCTTTCAATAGCTGTAAGGTTTTGGCGTAGGTCAGTCTGACATTTGGGGACACTTTCACTCTCTTTACAAACAAACTAATGGGCAGCATAAACAGTTTATACTGTTCTTCACCCCCACTGATGAACTCATTGTTGGGGTTAACTTTGATTTTAAGATCGATACTGTTGATGAGCAGTGTATCTTGGAAGGAAAGGTCTGAATGTATACGCCTAAGGAGGTCAAACTGTCTGCTGCTGGCTGCAAAGTTTGCTCTTTTTACAAAACCTTCATTGTCATCTTCCAGCTCCTTGTCTTCAAAATGTGCATAAATTTCCTTATAGAAGATCCCTGGTGTCCAGGGTGTCACAACTGTAATTTAGAATACTCTCGATGTAGACCCTGTTGGCATCCATGTTATCAATTTGCGTGATGAGTTGATCGCTGAGGGTAATAACCACCTGATTAACCATAGTCGCAATGAGGTAAGTGACTGTCGCCATTTTAGCGGCAGCCAGTAGGTTGGTACCATCTGCTCTTAAGATTTTACAAAAAGATGGATCAGAGTATTGCTGAGATACGGATCCATATCCGTGGACCCGGACACAGAAAATTATATCAGCGTCAACGGCGTCAAAATGGCTAGAGGCGATACTTCCATGAAAAACTGTTTTTGATGCTGGTCTGAGTGGGCTTTAGAGAAAACAAGTCTAACTCTGATTTGGTGCATTCTCTCGATGCGCAATCTACGAAGGCCATGTTACAGGTTATTGCATTCTAAAAAATATTTACACTATTGTGTGTTCTCTTGTTCTTCAAATCTCTCTTACATCTTATGGATAGTCTCTTGTGAGCGCTTTTTGAAGGGTGCCTTTTTTTATCGGGGGCAGGTTGACCCCTACGCCTCGAAGACCTTTGTGCTTGACCTGCACACGAGCCCAGCTTCTTCTTGGGGTTGTTTGTTCATGCTAGAGCAGAAGTCACAGATCCCACCTCTTCCCGGGCAATGTTTGAGGCCTACGCTTTAACGTGGAATCTTTGCAATTTTGTAGCTCTTCTCACGAAAGGCATAGCTCTACCAAAAAAACTGCACAACTTAACCTCCAAGTACCACCCCGTATATAACAGGAGCCCCTTAAAAGAATGGTGACCTTCCATTTCCAACCTGGTGTCTGTAATAGTCCCTGTACAGAGCGGGGTCACTGTATGTTTTCTTGATCACCATGATGACTTCTTAATATTCGCTTTTGCGTCCTTAAATAAAGCTTAACAATAATTTTGCCGTATTTAAAGGACACTGACTCAGATTGATCGTCAAAGACCATGACTGACAAAGGGGCATATTTATGAGCCCCTAGTGCCACCAGAGCGTTACTTTTCATGACTCTCCGGTGGTGCAATACCCTGCGCCATATTTACAGGGTGGCTTAATGGCACTTTGTAAATATGACCCCTTCACACGTAGCCCTTTTCCTGGAATGGAGGTGCAATGGGTGTTGCTGTGGGCATGCCACAGCAACACCCATTGCATTTTGACACTGCCCCAGATTTACGAGTTTTCGTAAACCTGTGGCAGCACCAAAATCCCAAAATCTAACACCACCCCAGGGGTGGCGTTAGCAAGACACAATGAGGGGGAATACTTTTATTTCTCCTCGTAGCTTGCTTTTTTTTTTTTTTGCAGCACGCATAGAAAGAGCAAAATGCCAGACATGATTGTTTATGTGTGGGAAGGTGTCCCTTCCTGCACATAAACAATCATTTCAAAATGACGCTTTGGCATTTTGTAGCACACACAGAAATGCCAAATCCCCATTAGTGATTGTTTATGTGCAGGAAGGGACACCTTCCCACACATATATTATCACCCCTCAATGCAGACATTCTTGCACAATGGTGCAAGGATGCCTGTGTTGGCGCTAGGCAGCTCAATTTAACACCAGCGCAGGGGACAACACTGGAGGCGCCGTCTAAAATGAAATACGGCTCATCTCTGCGTTGTGAAAATGATGGAGTGCTGCGCTGCCAAATTTTGCACTTTGTCATTTTCCTTTAGGTATGGGCCATAGTGTGAAAATGTTTTTTAGAAATTGGTATGTAGTTGGGTTTGATTTATTGAATAATAATCACAGTGTTATTTTCTACCTTCACCTGGACCCCTCTTAACAATGGTGCATAACTATACCCGACCTTCTGTGGCTCTACAATGTCACTATACACACAGAGGGCCATATTTATACTCTGGTTGCGCCGAATTTGCGTAGTTTTTTTCGACGCAAATTCGACGCAGAACTAACGCCAACTAACGCCATATTTATACTCTGACGTTAGACGCTTCGGGCGCCAAAGTGCCCGGAGTGTGCGTCATTTTTTAGCGTGAACCCCTTCCTTGCGTTAATGATATGCAAGGGAGGCGTTCCCGTCTTAAAAAATGACTCCCAGGCCTTTACGTGGTATTTATACTCCCGGGCAAAAGAGACGCCCGGGAGTGGGCGTGGCCAAAAACGGCGCATTTGCGCCGCTTTTTAACGCCTGGGTCAGGGATGGCGTTAAGGGACAAGTGGGCTCAAAATGAGCCCAGAGTGCCCTTCCCTGCCCCCAGGGACCCCCCCTGCCACCCTTGCCCACCCCAGGAGGACACCCAAGGACGGAGGGACCCATCCCATGGACATTAAGGTAAGTTCAGGTAAGTTTTTTTTTTTTTTTTTTTTTGTGGCATAGGGGGGCCTGATTTGTGCCCCCCTACATGCCACTATGCCCAATGACCATGCCCAGGGGACAGAAGTCCCCTGGGCATGGCCATTGGGCAAGGGGGCATGACTCCTATCTTTACAATGATAGGAGTCATGTTGATGGGGGATGGGCGTCGAAAAAAAATGGCGCAAGTCGGGTTACGACGATTTTTTAGCGTCAACCCGACTTGCGCCATTTTAAGGCGCCCTAGCGCCATTTTCCCCCTACGCCGGCGCTGCCTGGTCTACGTGGTTTTTTTCCACGCACACCAGGCAGCGCCGGTCTGCTTGCGCCGGCTAACGCCATTCCATAAATACGGCGCCCGCATGGCGCTTCGGAATGGCGTTAGACGGCGCTAAATTTTTTGACGCTAAACTGCGTTAGCGCAGTTTAGCGTCAAAAAGTATAAATACGGGCCAGAGTGTTTAGAACCCTCCATTAATATCGGGCATGTACGGTTCGGCTTTACTTGGCTTTTTATATGTTGTACGGTGCCTAAAACCCTTCTTAATTTACCCACACAGATCTCGATTTGGAGCTTTAAGAAACACCTTCCGTACAACGTTATCTAATACTAGCTGAATATTCAAATATGTTTTGATGCTGGCTATGGTTTGTTGATGGCTTCGACCACCGCAGCAACGCTGGGGTAATAGCTGCGAGGAAAGCCAAATTTGGCCTCAAGGTTTGTAAATGTGTTCCATGTTCTTGGGTATTGGATTTCAGTTAGGGCTACCTCCCAGTGCCCTTTTAAGTCCACAGCTTTAGCCAGTTTCACAGCATAGTTAAAAATTAGATTTTCGGGGGAACATGTCCTTTAAGGCCTTGGATGGCAAGGTAATATGAAATGACGTTGTCTCCATATTGCAGCCATCAGAGAGCCCTCCTGTACTCACACAGCCTGCAGTGAGCTGTCCAGCACCCAACTTTTGAATTTCTCAGGCTACCCCCTCCATTTGACAAAGGCCTGTCTGTTAGCCCCGCTCCTTTCTGTTTCAGAATCTTTTCAACCCTGTACACCCTGTGTGGATCGTCTGGTACCTTTTGTAACTCTTCTTTGTAAAAGACACCTGACACCATTTCGCCATCGTAGTCCTTCGACCTGTAAATATATATACCTTCTTTAAGCTGCTCACTCTCCACTATAAATATTTTGTTGCTAAAAGTCTGCTGGTAGCCCTTTGTAAAGACCCCTTTCAACTTTGAAACCTTAACATGATCACCTTCTTTTAAAAGAGGCTTCTTTACCTTAGCATCAAGTCATCTCCCGTACACTGTTCTCCACGCCACTAAGGAATTATCAGCCGTTACCTCGGCGGGAGACATTTTGATGGTTCTATGATAATCGACAATAAAAGCATCTATAAACGCATGTAGAACATCCACATATTGGTAGGTGCTGTAGGCTGTGAAATATCTTCACATATTAGATTTTAAACTTCTGATAAAACGCTCTATAACTATATCAGCTTTTACCTCCGTGTGCATTACAAAATGATGAACAGAGTACTGTTTGAATAATTTCTGGAATTAATGAATATGCTTGTTCCCAGATAACCAGGTCTTCACCTGTGCTCTGTTTACTGGCTCATTTGCAAACAGAGCCCTTCTAAACAGAGTTTCAGTACTTTCAAAGCTTCTGACCCACTTGTATCGTAATAAATATTTCTTAACTCGAAACCCAACATGTTATCAGCCCCCACATCCCATGAAATGAAAGACGATGATTTTGAGTAAGGGTATTTTATTTAAAAATAAAGAATGTTAGCAGCACATAAACAGGGTATACTTTACAATAAACAATAAAAATCCCACACCAATTTATCAAAATAGAATTGATTTTCATCTTTAAAATGACACCAAAACAACAAAAATCCACTTATGGAGCTTTTTTCCAAAGTTGCGCCAAACTTCTCTACATTTCTGGATCTTGTTCCACAAGTACTTCAAGGTCCTTCACATGTCCACCTTTCACCCCAAAGTTCCAGAAGCTCTGAGTTGCTCCTTGTGGTTTAGGACTTCAGTATGCACCTGCTCCAAACCCTGAAATGACCACTGGTCACTGCTAAGCTGGGCTATTTTTGCAGGACTTGATGCTGGAGACTCTGGTCAGCTCCTTTCTACCTGTAGCTTACAGGGCGTCCCTTCCTGGAGCTCTAGAGGTAAGTCAATGTCTTTTGTTGGTGAAGTGCAAAGTATGCAGCTGGTGCAGTCCTCCTGAGTGCAGGGTCCAGGTGCAGGCCAGAGGCCCAGCAGGGCAGTCCTTCTTGTTCTTGTCTTTTTCAGCAGGGATCTCAAGTGTGGGCAGCTCTGCCATATTTTTCCTTGCTTCTGAGGTGAAAAGCCAGGGGCTGCTCCTGTCCAATCATGTGCAAGCCACCAAGCTCTTGAGTGCCCTCTTCCTGGGAAGTGTGGGAAAAATCAATCTCAGGGAGTACATTCCTCGAAAATCAAAGACAGCAAAAATTTAATCTTAGAGTTTAGATCTGGCTGAGCCCATCCCCTGGTGTGGCTAAGGTTCCCTTGACATACCCCTCTCCAGCCCTCTTTTAATCTAATCAGTGGGCACTTGGCTGTTTAGGGCTGCAGGAAATAGGGGAGGTCCAGTTGCTGTCCCAAATGTCCTTCCATCCTTTGAAGTCCAGTTTTGCTGCTCTACCCCCATACTGTTCTATCATGTGCTAAGGCAGATCTCCTCCCACTAGATGCTTCCTTTATTTCAGCCCAGGCCTCTTCACACCTCATCAAGGCAGCCTGACTCAGGCTGCCAGAGGCTGACCAATCATAGAAGGGCACTACATGTCTGAAGTTGGTAACTTTTAGCAAGAGTTCTAAAACCTTTTTCCTGTCCAAGTTATATTAAATTCAACAGTGGCAGGTTGTTGGGTTTATTATATTTTTTTATTTGACATCAAATGTACTATATTTAGTTCCTTCCTATGGAAAATAAGACTTTATTATTTTAAAATAAAGTCCCTCCCATTCACTACAATGTGGAAAACAAATGTGGCTATTTTCCTCTCACCAGGGCTAATAACACATCTTTAAAAGAGTCCCTGCTTATAGTTACACTGCACTGAGCCCTGGGGGCACTTAGGGCATAACTTATGGGTGACGTATATGTAAAAATAAAGTAGCTTAAGACTTTGGAAGTACTTTTATTTCCAAAGTCGACTCTGGGGTTAACTTTAACCTAAAAGCAGCCAGAAAGGCAGGCTTGCTTTTAAAATGACACTGGGCACCACAGCAGTGCACCCATGGGTGCACTATCTATACTGGGGCCCCTAGGTGCATATAGGTAGGTTGGTACAGCCACTTATATTTAGCCTAATTACATGACCCATTTTACACATACCACTGGCCCTGGGACTGGTTAACAGTGCCCAGGGCATAGTGAGAGTGAGTTATCACCAGTATCAGTGAAAATATTTGGGGGTGACCAGGGCAAAAAGGAGGACTTTCCTATATTAACCATATCAGGGTGGGCATTTTTCTTTTCCTCTGACAAACCAAACACCAACCTCAACAGTTTATTTACTTTGTTCGGGTGTAGCAAGCTACATATATCATGGATTGTTCTTGAAGTGTATAAGTCGTGTAGACACTTGTGAGCCTACTGCTGCTGATCAATAATTTTATGTTCGTAACAGAGGCTATAATACTTACGTTTGACACACATGCTCACAACAATCGCAGCAAAACCTTTAACAGGCCATACAGCACTGTTGTGTATACCTGGAGCTTCTTTTTCAAATTCTGCAATATTATGGGTACAAACATATTTCTGTGGCTCTTTGTTTTGGATTGTGGAACTTTCAATATGTTTTGACAGGTGTTAACCTTTGGCAATATCCCCTCTAATAGGGCTCTTTGTGCTACTGCTTTCTACAGTTCAAAAAATAAAGAAAGACAAACTATTTGTTAAAAATAAATTATAGCCATATATATGGGACGGTATAGGTGTCTATAACAATTTTTTTTAAACCCATCTTTTTCGCGCGCTTCGGTAGCAGCTCGGAAATCCTGAGGGATGCTGAGGTCAATCGAGGCATAACTGGCGTCTGAGTTTGTGTATAGCTGTTGCACGACAATAGCTTCCAGAGCCGATTCCTCCAGAAACTATGGGGGTCATTCTGACCCCCGCGGGCGGCGGGAGCCGCCCGCCTGGAGGGAGCCGCCATATGGCCGCTCCGCGGTCGAAAGACCGTGGAGGCCATTCTAGCTTTCCCGCTGGGCTGGCGGGCGACCACCAGACGGCCGCCCGCCAGCCCAGCGGGAAACCCCTCCCCACGAGGAAGCCGGCTCCGAATGGAGCCGGCGGAGTGGGTATGTGCGACGGGTGCAGTGGCTCCCGTCGCGTATTTCAGTGTCTGCAAAGCAGACACTGAAATACAAAGTGGGGCCCTCTTACGGGGCATGGGCACTGCAGGGGCCCCCAGGGGCCCCACGACACCCCTCACCGCCATCCTGTTCCTGGCGGTCGGAGCCGGAACAGAATGGCGGTGAGGAGCAAGCTGCGCCGCCATGGGGGATTCCCAGGGCAGCGGAAAACCGGCGGGAGACCGCCGGTTTTCCTGGTCTGACCGCGGCCAAACCGCCGCGGTCAGAATGCCCTGCGGGGCACCGCCAGCCTGTTGGCGGTGCTCCCGCATCCCCGGCCCCGGCGGTCCTTGACCGCCGGGGTCGGAATGACCCCCTATATATCTTCATAGACCAGTGAGTTAGGAGCTGGTATAGATTCTTCATCATCTTCCATGTCGATTAAATTGTTTCCAGCATTTGCTTCATTACTCAAGACGTTGTTGCCGCTGCTGGTGCCCTAATAGACGATATCAGTTTTGGCAAATCATTGAGGCTGAGCGTATCCATCCGCTGAGCTCCTCGTCAAAACCGGTGACGTTGTGACCACGCTCTTTAAGGTCACTCTGCTGCGCACTCTGCTCCATTGCTGATGATGTCAGGCTACAATAATGTCTATTGATAGTGTTCAAACCACCACCAGAAGGCACCTTTTTGATGAAAGGTGGCTGTATCTCTCCACAAAGACTAAGTGATCTCTTTCTGAAGGGCAGCTCCTGGGTTTGGCATAGGCTGCTAAGGTGCTCCTTATATGTACTCTAAGCCTTAAAAAAAAAACGGAGCATGCTTCTCTACAGCACATCGTGGTCACCTGCACTTCAGGGGCTCTGGTTTGTTGACGGCTGCCGTATAGCCCTAGTCAAGTGCTCATGGTCCTAAAACTGGATTACAAGGCTGTCATAACACGTGACCTAACGCATTCAAGTGAACCCCCAGAACGAGACATCACTACCGGGGAGGGCCCCCAGCAGCCTGGAAGTCCTGTTAATGGAAGTGGTATCACTTCTAGGGGTGGGACAACTGTCACTTTTTGCATGATAGCAGAGGGTATCCCTCCTTCCTACTTCTCGTCCTATCGGTCTATTGAACAACCATTATCTGTCCTGCACTGTGAATGTCAACATTTTTCCTGATATATTCATCTACCTACAAATCAGTGCACTTCACTGATATGGTTGGTGTGCCAACATTTCACTTTGGTTTTGCTTTTCATTCCTAAACCATATTTTGAGACTTTATGTGCTTAAAGTATGGCTCCAGGATACAAAATATCTTCAGCTTAGACATTTTGAATTGGAGCAGGACAGAGGCTGATTTGCATTTGTCTGGTCTTTGTCTGAAGTGACATAGTGGGTAGACTGGAATGCAGCCATGAGGGATTGCCATTAGCACAGACATTTCACGGGGATTCCACATTTTACTTTTGTGTGACATCCTAAATGTGACCAGTATGCCGCGATGTGTGTCCTGTGGAAATAAATGGTCACCATTTGAAGTGGATAGTACCTCAGAAATAATGGACTGTAACGTGACCCTAAATAATTGCTAGATATTTATCCCATGCATATTACTGCCACATTTAGATGGTGGCATGTTTCTATTTTTACCTCTGTTTTTATGTCTTATACTTGCAATAACAAGTTTTTTAAATGTAACTATTACACTAGCTTGCCATGGCCAGAACTATTGTTCACTTTTATTGTCCCCAAAATTTCACATATTTACCACTCTATAACAAGCTCTGAATAAAGAAATACATTGCTTTACTGCTCTGGTCACATTTCTGTCTGTAATCAATGCCCATCTCTTGTATAGCATTCACAGTTCAATCTGTGCAATCTCAGCACTAAAATACCCAAATGTATAAACTTTTTGTATCAGTGTCTGGCATTCCCTGGTCGATATCCATCTTTATATTGATGTACGTGAAACCTGAAGTTTATTCAGATAATTGTTTTGAGCTAATGCAAGCAAAAACAGATTTAGGCTAATTAGAAAATCGTTACCCTAAATCTCTGCCTGTATTTCAAATCTATTGCAGGGAGATTCTGAAAATAAGTTCTGCTGTGAGATGTATGGTAAATGCATTTGTTCTACATCAACCAGATTATTATGTAATATGGCATTAGTCTTTCTCTTTATATCACTCAAGACATGTCAACCACTTCACATGGATTAGTCACAGATAGAGGAAACGTGTGTGAGTGTTAAGCATATGTAGTCTAACGCCAAACTTTAGCTGAGACTCTTTGTGGGCAGTTTAGAAAAAAAAGGGAAATCATCCGCAGGCATTAGCTTACAACTTACCATCGTTTTCCTAGTGCTTGCCTGTATTTATAATCTTTTTTTGAATGGAATGCCTGCATCACGAAAAAGAATAGGTTTGCAGTAAAAGTAAATGTGTATTTTACATGTATGTGCATACCAGGCTCAGAAGGACATATAATTCCGCTCTCAGAATTTGCAGAATATGGTAACGCAGGGTAATTATGGAGTTCCTGCCAAATTCCACCAATCGGCATGTGGTGGGATCATTCTGGTGCTGGAACCTTTCAATAGTCACAGGAACAACAGGAGGCTTTGTAACAACTTTTTGAAAGCACAACTGAGATTTGCTGGCTGCTAGTGCTATTTCTGGTCACTATGGAGCCTTCCGGAGCCATTTTGTGCTGCTGGAGATGGCAAGCAGCCATGAATGCTTCATAAGTAGATTTTCTATTCAAGAAGCTAAATCAATTTGAAAATATCTTTTCAAGTGAATATTTTACTCAAAAGTATGGTTCAGTGTGAAGACCAGAAGGCTCCTCACAGTGCTTTGTCCATCTCCTGGTCACTCTTCAGTTGGATTTCGAGGTGAAAGGATCATTCTCTTTGTCTGCAATCCCTGCTGTATATATATTATTGGATTTTAAGGAGTTTTTTAATGTGACATCAAAGTATGTTAAAAAATACTTTTTGATCAGGGTGCTGTTTGATAGAAGGAATGCACTAGTATATATTTGTAAGTCTACTCATTTTTTAAATTTGATTGTGGTTGTGCTGGGTGGCCTGGAGTTGCAGTAAAGGTCTAATATTTTTGCATTAAATTTTTTAGTTTTCATAATGGAAAAAGGGTGCACAGTTAAGTACATTTTCTCCATGTTTGTTAAATTTGCACTACTCATTTCTTTCGCCGTGAGGCCAAGTCTGCCCATGGGACATCCAGCTAGTACTTATCATTGGTGTTATGAAACAACTGTTTCTGTGGCATGTGATGTTTTAAAATATCTATGATTTAGGCCAGGGATGGAACTGGATTAAATGAAAAATTTGTTATTTTGTGTTTCACATTCTTTTCTGCAAAAACGTGAGGAACGTGTGGTGTGGTAATACATTTTGATGGCTTGGGAAGATGTGTGTTATAAAATGTTTATAGGTTACTTCATTTTTATTTTTGGCATTACTGAATTAATGGTACAATTTTCTTCATTGTTTGCCATTTCTCCTTTGTCTGGCCAGTGTGTTTGTGTATGTGTGTATGTGTATGCATGTGTGTGTTTGTCTGTCTGTTTGTGGAGATTTTGGATGAATGGGAATAGACTGGTTTAAAAGAGGGAGAGACCGATGTAAGAAGAGGTGACAGAGACGGGTGAAAAAGCGACCGCGGAGAAGGGAAATCCAGTGTGTCAGTCTTACAGTTGAGAAAGACGCTGATTAGGGAGACAGAAATAGCATGGGAGACAGGTTTGACAAGGTGTTAAAGAAAAAGTCTGGAAAGATACTGCCAAAAGGGTAAAAAGAGACATTTGAGAGAAAAGAGAGATAAGTGAAAGATAGGTGAGAAAGAGACAGCTTAAAAGTACAGAGCGGGACAGAAGGACACAGATGTAAGAGTGGCAATAAAGAGGGACTGGTGTGAAAGAACTGAGAGAGGGGCAGGGAAAGAGAGAGATGGAGACACATGAGAGAGAAAAGTAATGAGATGAATGGAAAAGAAAGATTAGCTGACAGGTGGGGGAACGGACAAATGGACATTGATTAGGGATTACATGTAACATCAAAGTACAATGTTCCGAACTGGTGAGTCCCACTAGGACTTCACTGCGAAACACAGGTCCAACTTGGCACTGATATATTTAGAAGCAAGGGCCCTCACACACCTAACTGGGTGTCATGCTTCATCTTCGGGTCTGCACCTCGTCGGACCGGCACTGCAATGTATGACAGGACCCACAAGGGGGCTCGTTGTTGGAGACATATTTCGGTTTGTTGAGTGCAGGAGTAGATGGGCCCTGCAATTGAAAACGAAAGGCCCTCAAAGAAGAAAAAAGCCATAAGGCAAAAATCCTCCAAGATGGCTCCAGGGCTGGCTAGAGGTACTTGATTAAAGGATTGATGAAGCAACATGGGGTGAAAACTCCAAGAGAAAGACAGGAGCGAGGGAAGATGATGAAACTACTCAAAACTTTGCCACACAAGAGTAGAAAATATTTCCCCCTTTTATAGGTCATAAACAGGAAGTTGTTTCAGAAGTAAACTGCCCTTTCATATTGAACTGGGTAGGTCCATTTTGGGATCTGGAATGCAGCAGCCATCTTGGATTGAGTTCAACATATGTTCCCAGAGATCCTTACTGAGGAACCACGCAAAAAAGATAAACCATACAGATGGAGTCCCATAGAGAGCCTCTCAGTGACGACCTCCCTAGGAAGAGGAATAACAGAAAAGAAAACTGCTCTGGCAGGATGGCTGCTGTGAGGTAAGTTTATTTAGGGAAAACACCAACTCCATAATAGAGGGAGCAGTGTACCCAACCTGCTTGAGTCATGATCAGGAGGAGATGGCAGTCGAGGTAATGGCTGTCATAATCCCGCAATAGGCATTTCCATAGTAGAGATAATACTTGGCATTTGATGCAGCCACAGAAAAATGTATGTATTGGACTCCTGGCATGGCATAATGCTGGCACTGGCACATTGGTAGCACTGCTTGTCTTAAGGGAGAATAGTTGTGGCATATTGGTGGTAAGGCAACCAAAACACTGGCCTTTACATGCTAGGGGTGATTTTGACATACGTCACCCATAGTAAATGGACAGCACTAGTGGCACATTTGTGGCACTGGCATATTGTATGTAATTTATGGTGTGAGGAGGCACCCATGGCGTATGGTGTGGGGGCATCCATGATGAAATTTACATTTTTAACAAGTTGGTGCTCTGTTTCATTATTGAAAATGCTTGAGAAATTATTTTGTTAAAACCTTAAATAATTTACGCTCCCAGTACAGTTAATTTGTTTGTGGCACTATATATTCTGTGGATGAAAACATAATGAAAACTTTTGATTTAATACAGAGGGAAATGAGTAAGATGCTCCTTGTATATATCGTCAGAATCCTAATATGAGTGGTATCTAAAAAAGACATTTGTATCGTTATATTAATCATGCAGTTATTATGGAACTTCAGTCTTGTCAATTATTGTAATCTAATTAGGGTCGTGTGACATCACTTAGTTGAAAGAATCAACGTTAATTGTCATGATGGTGTCACTTCTGTGATATCATTAAGGTAATTTATTGTATGATGTCATTTAACTCTACCCCTGGATTTTTGGGGAATCTACAATCATGACATCATGACACCTTGACCCCACTCTCACTCCCTCTCCTTGGTACGACTCACCACATTAACAAACACCTTTCTCTTTTCCTTACCTTCCTCTAACTATCCCCTCTCTTACCTTCTTCTTGCAAATCTTCATTTTACACAAATTCTAGTCTTGTCGTCTAGCAGTCTTGCTTTCTCTCTCTCTCACACACCTTGCTCTTAGGTACAGACTCTGACACACTTACCCTGACGCTCTCCTCTTACAAAATAAAATCCCCCGCACACCATACACCTTCTGGCTTCTCTAAAATCCATACTTATCGCCTGAACTGCCCTTCTCACTCCCTCTTGGTCTGACCTTACGTTTCCCCAAACCATGTCTTTTGCTTTGACAAAACCTCTTTTATTTTTTATTTTATTCTGGTAAAAAAGGTGCATTACTCAGCATAATTGTGCGCCAGCGAAAGGGAAGAGAACATTGCAATACTCCCCCCCCCCCCAACACTGAAACACAGAACAGCACCTTTGGTTGCTGTGCTTCTTTGCACTAGAAATTGGTAAATATGCTCATTAGTGTGGCGCCTGCTGCCGCTATTTATATTTAATTAACGTTCACGTAAAAAAACTTGTAAAAGTATCACTATCCATTATTTCACAAGTTGTATTTTACAGGGTAATTTTAAACAAACTATAAATCGTTGGCACAAACCTTTTTAGTGTATGGCTATGTGAGGGTGTGAGTATTATGAATATCTAACAAAGGAGTTGGGCTTATGTCAGCTGAACTGCAAACAACGTCCTGTTCTATGTGTAAGTGTGGTGGCAAAGATTAATGTAAAGGATTCGACAATGAATCATACACACTGTAATAGATTGTTATGAATATTGTCATGCGTATGCGTCAACCTCAAGTGTACATTGAGTGGATATGTTTAAAGGGTCATGGTGGTATTGTCAGCAGAATATGGAGTATACTATTACAAGTGGTGAGAAAGTACAGCGGAGTTAGGCATCAGTGGGTCCTTGTATTTACATAAGGAGTTTTATTCTGCCCTCCAATACCAAGAAGATGCTACGTTCTGCATCTTTGCTGAAGCCCCCTTCATTTACATTCTCTCTACAGCATATTTCACCATCACAACCTGTTACTGGAACGTATATGTTCATTTGCATGCATGTTGAATGTGTTTTTTTTAATATGGTAACCTCAAAATATATGCCTAGCATGCAGTTGAGAGATCCTTCTAAGATGTTAATGTATCCTTAATTTTAGGAGAGATGTTCGGGAAGCAGCCTAAACAACGACTCAGGAACAACGAGGTGCATTGTCCACAAAAGCGGAACAACGCTTTTATGAACAACGACCCTGTTTTTCTCTGCCTTAACCATGCATGTCCTGAACAACAAACATGTGTGGTTAAGGCAGAGGAAAACAGACTCAGTATTGGAGAAGACGTGGTCAGGTAAGTGGGCCTGGGATAAGGTCGGGGGTAGTTTTAGGGGCAGGGTGCGGGGTCCGGGTAGTTTCAGATTTTTAGTGGTGGGGGTGAGGGTCTGGGTAATTTTAGTTTTTAGGGGTGGGGGTTGTGGTGGTTTTAGGGGCAGGGATGGGGGGTCGCTGGAGTTTTAGGGGCAGGCGTGGGGGGTCAGGGGGTTCGCATACTGGATCCATTCATGCCATTCCACGCACGCCTTTACCAGGCATGCCTTTACAATGAAAAATCGCTGTTAAGGCATTCGTGGTTAAGGCATTAGTGGTAACAACGCGGTCATTGTGCCGACTGCGTTGTTCAGGCATGCGTGGTTCCAGCATGCGTTGTTCCGACGTATATTTGAGATGTTTGCTTCCTTCCTAAGCTTGTTGCAGGGTCCAGAGGTGATGTATATCATTCAACTTCCTTTGCAATTAATCACATCAATCATGCTGTACTTGTGTGTGTTTTTTATCTACGAGAGAAGGCATTCTTCAGAACAAGTTTGCCGATGAAACTCGTGGGTAAATCAATGGTTTCTATTCATAGTTCTCCCATTGTTCACTGCGCTGCAGACATATTTGCATCCATGGGCACTAAAAGCCTGCTAAGCATGTACCAATGCAAGTTCATGACTCTAAGGGCCTTATTTATACTTTTTGGTGCAAAACTGCACTAAGGCAGTTTTGCCCCAAAAAGTTTTGCACCGGCTTGCACCATTTTTTAGCACCAGCTGGGCACCATATTTATGGAATGGTGCAAGCCGGTGCAAAGGGTAGGCTAGCTTAAAAAAAAATGACGTTAGGCAGTTTTGAGTCAAAATAAATGATTCTGACCAGATTAACATCATTTTTTGACGCTAAGGGGCATATTTATACTCTGTTTGCACTGAATTAGAGTCGTTATTTTTTTACTCTAATTCAGTGCAAAACTAACTCCATATTTATACTTTGGTGCTAGACCCGTCTAGCACCAAATTTATGGAGTTAAAGTCATTTTTTGGAAGTGGAAACCTATCTTGCCTTAATGAGATGCAAGGTAGGCGTTCCCGTGCAAAAAAATGACTCTATGGCCTTAACACCATATTTATACTCCCATGTAAAAATGGTGCAAGGGAGGGAGGAGGGGTCAAAAAATGGGGCAAAGCTTGCTTTGCCCCATTTTTTAAGACCTGGGTCAGGGCAGGTGTTAGTGGACCTGTGGCCCTATTTCCATGGTGGAACACCATGGAATAAGCCCAGAGGTGCCCTCCCTATGCCCTAGGGGCACCCCCACCCACACTAGAGGGACTGTGAGGATGGGGGACCCCATCCCAGGTAAGTACAGGTAAGTGCATTTTATTTTTGAAAGTGCCATAGGGGGCCCTGAAATGGGCCCCCATACATAGCACCGGGTGCAATGGCCATGCCCAGGGGACCCCTGTCCTCTGTGCTGGCAACTGGGGTGGTGGGCATGACTCCTGCCTTTTCTAAGGCAGGAGTCATGTGGCATGGTAGGTTTAGCACCATAAAATGACGCTAATCTGGTTAGAGTCATTTTTTTTTACTCTAACCTGTCTAAAGCCATTTTTTGGTGCTAAACCCTCTTCTTCTATACTGCCAGCCCCACCCGACTAAAGTCATTTTTTAAAACTCTAGCCTACCCTTTGCACCGGCTTGCACCATTCCATAAATATGGTGCCCAGCTGGTGCACAGAAATGGTGCAAGCCGGTGCTAAACTTTTTGGTGCAAAACTGAGTTAGTACAGTTTTGCAGCAAAAAGTATAAATAAGGGCTAATAAAAAAGTTTAAATCAGGGCCTTGGTGTTAGATGGGTCTAGCACCAAAGTATAAATATGGAGTTAGTTTTGCACCGAATTAGAGTAAAAAAAAAATGACACTAATTCGGTGCAAACAGAGTATAAATATGCCGCAGAGTATAAATATGCCCTAAATATGGCGTTAAGGCCATAGAGTCATTTTCTTGCACGGGAACGCCTACCTTGCATCTCATTAGGGCAAAGTAGGTCTCCACTTTCAAAAAATGACTTTAACTCCATAAATGTGGTGCTAGAGGGGTCTAGCACCAAAGTATAAATATGGAGTTAGTTTTGCACCAAATTAGAGTAAAAAAAAATGACACTAATTTGGTGCAAACAGAGTATAAATATGCCCCTAAATCTGCAACTAATTGACAAACACCAATTGCCATTTTTTTTAATTAAGTCCGTATATGTTCAAAAACTGCACGTAGCAATGCATAAAAGGCTAATAGCGCATGGCCTCACACCACCTACACTGAGCAGTTAAAAAAACAGTGAAATATAAATGACCAGAAGCAGGGCTGGCTGACCTCGGAGGGTGGGGCTGGAGGTGCGCTGTGTTTTAAAATAACGTATGTGTTAGAAAGCATGTGCTGAAGAGGTCCTTGAGTGACCAGCAGTTTTCAGGCAACAATACAAATGTGAAGATAATTCTGGTGATTAATGTTAATGCTGGAGAGAGCGCGGAGTGTTGTCTAGAGGTCTTTTTGACTCATCCTAAAATAGAGCTGGGGTGTTATTGTGCAGGCTGCAGAGAAATATATAATGCAGGTCACAGAACTGAGTGTGAGTGAATTATGAATAGCACTATCAAAAATTAAATGTATGTCAGATAGAGGCACTGTTGAAGGGTGACAGTGAGGGAATTCATTGCGAAAAGAATTGTCACACCGACCTCCACCAGGAGTAAAGCCGGCCCTGACCATGAGCACTGTACCACTGAAGAACAAGCAGCATGAAATATGTAATAATGGTACTGTTTTGATATTTTTGAGCCTAATGCTAACTTTAGGCAGTCAAGAGTAAAGGGTGCCATCAAGTCCACAAGGCACAGTTCCATAAAAGGAGTTAAACACTATTTATTTTGACGTATAGACTGTTGCAGTGACAGATATCAAACCTGATATTTACTGCACATTTTGAGATATTGTTGTCATTGTAAGAGCCTTTTAGAAACTCAAATGGTGTCATTTCTCTTGGAAACGAGCTAGCAATTCTATGGCTGTGTTATTTTTCTAAATAAAGAAAATATTAAATCATTGTCATATGTACTCCTCTAGTGTAAATGTAACAAAGCTTATTGGAAAAGCTCGATTATTTTTGCCTAGTCCTGGCACCCTCTCAATCTGTTTTGTCCGGCACCCACTCCTGGAAGTGAGTATAATTGAAATTACCTACACATGCCAATGACAAAGCATATTGTTATTTGGTTACTGAAACAGGCTTTTAACCAGACACACTTGCTCCTCTGACAACAGGAAGTAGGTCAGTTTGAGTAGGGTCTCCGTTGGGGTAAACAAGACTGCGGTCATGCTTTGTAAGCTCAGAAAGCTTTTTTAGCCTTCCACCATCTTAAAAAGACACTAAGCATAGTGTTTATAGGCACAGTGTAATATGTGGAAGTGAATTTCTTATGTAAGTTGGGGCATAAGTGTTATTTAATGTTTGTTGCTTTAAGGAATGTAGAGTATAGAATTCTGACTAGGTCATGAGAGAATGTTTGGGTTTGATTTGACTACTGACTGGTGTGCTGGAAGAAGAAGGTCGTGGGTCTTGTCATGAATAAACTTCTACTTTCTTCAAAGAGATAATTCTCCTAATTTTATTGGATGCGCGATTACTACAATTTATGGCGACGATCTTAAACTTAGACCCACCGACAGTGAAGATTTAATTCTCGTCAAGAGTGCTGATCGCCGTTGGTGCATGTGTTTTGGGATCTGTGTGTCGGATTGAAGACAACTCGTTCTGGAACTACATAGGGAAGAAACGGAGTAATATACGAGACAAGTGAGAGCTTGAAGGCCTCCAATGGTTGCACCAACAACGAAGGGAGCAGCATTGTTCGAAGTGGGCGCAGAGTTCCAGGCAGTAACACGCTCTTCGTGAGGATCACAGCGCGCTGAATAACGCATGCAATCTCGCTCTGGTGCATAGCGTGGTACGTCATCACGGTGGTTGGTGTTGCGTGTCTCCATTTTGGATGTGTTGGTGTAGGTTGCCTAGCAACAAGTTAAAGCGAGTGAGACATGGAGATCTTACACGGAAAGTGACTGTGTTTTCATGATTTTTCATCGTGCATGCATCCAAGACGATAGAAAGCACACAAGTGAGGAGGAGATTTAAAAAAGTTTCATATTATTTGTTCAAGAAATATTAAAGGATGGCCAATAATAGTAATTCAAATGCCATGCAATCACCTCCTTTTTTGGAACTTCCTGGAAAACCTAGTAAACCGTGGCATAAATGGCTAAGAATTTTTGAGAATTATCTGGAAGCCATAGATGGTTTAAAATATTCACCAGCTCGCAAAAAAGCCATTCTATTTAATCTTTTGGGTAATGCGGGACAAGATGTCTACGATAATTTACCTGTGGTTTCTGCACCTACGCGAGATGACTCTTGGGATGTTTATAAGGAAGCACTGGCACGTATGGGAAGGCAGTACGTGGATGAACCTTCAGTAATGGTGGAAAGACACACATTTTTTAAACGCAAACAATCTGCGGATGAATCTATTGAAGATTATTTGGCTGTTTTGCGTGTATTAGCATCTAAATGTGTTTTTGGGAATTATCTTGACACTGCCTTACGCGATCAATTAGTTTTTAACTGCTTTAACAAAAAGATTCAAGAACGCATCTTAACGTGTAAGAATCCATCTTTAGATGAGGTTATGGATATAGCAAGAAGTATAGAGCGTTCTGTGGTTTCATCAAAAATTTTATCGGAGTCTAGTATCAGTGTGTCCTCTGACATTGCTAAAGTTTCCGCTGTTGAGGTTACACCTGTTAGTAATGAGGCTAATATACATTTGGTTACACATAAGGGTAGTGTGAGAAGGAATGTTGACAAGAGGGTGAGTGGAGCATGCTACAGATGTGGGTCGAGATTCCATTTAGGGAATTTTCAAAATTGTCCAGCTCAAGGCAAGAGATGCAATAATTGCAAGAAAATTGGAAATTTCTATAATGTATGTCATGCTAGTAAAACAAGAGTCAAGGTTAGTCAACTTGATGTTGAGAATGACATATTGGCTGAAGCGATTAACAATGTATCGGTGTCATCACTAGAAATTAGTGCATTAGGTGAATGTGGAAAAAGATGTAAAGGTCCTATGTGTGACGTTAAAATTGGAGCAATTGACTTAAATGTGATGGCGGATTCTGGATCTCCAATTACAATTTTAGCGGAGAACACATTTCACAAATTTTGGTCTGAAAAATTACTGAAATCTACAACTATTAATCCCAAGGCTTTTGGGGAGTTTGACATAATCATGAGGGGATACTTTGAGGATAGTGTTAAAATTTATGTTGCTGTTAACGGACGGGATATTTTAGGTTGGCAGGACCAAGCTAGGGTGGGCATTATGTTACGACCAGGTCATGAGGAGCCAGTCACTTTAGGTGACATGCCCATTTTAATGATTCAAGAAAAAAACATATGTGACAATTTCACTAAGATGCTACAAGATAAATTTCCTCAAGTGTTTTCTAGCAAGATAGGAGTTATTAAAAATTTTGAACATGAGATTGTACTCAAGAGTAATGCGGTTCCAGTGATACAAAAAGTAAGACCTGTTCCTTTGTCAGCCAGAGATGATCTTAAGAAATTACTTAATGATATGTGTAATCAAGGCATTATTAAACGTGTGGAAGCATCAGAATGGGTTTCTGCGGCAGTTGTCGCACGAAAAGGTAACGGGGATATACGCCTGTGTGCTGATCTAAGAGTTCTTAATAGAAATATCCTTGTTAATTGTCATCCCCTTCCACGTATTCATGAAATGCTGGCCAGATTAGGTGGTAGTAAATATCTTTCTACAATTGATTTACGCTCAGCGTACCATCAGATTCCATTGGCTAAAAATTCACAACATTTGACTACGTTTGTGACACCTTTTGGTGTATATATGTACAGGCGCATGCCATTTGGCTTGGTGTCTGCTGCCAGCGTTTTTCAACGATTGATGGATCAAATGTTTGGAGATCTTGGAGGTGTACAAACTTTCCAAGATGATATTTTAGTTCACACGGAAAGCCTAGATGAACACATTGTACTTTTAGAAGAGGTCTTAGGTAGATTTGGTGCGTGGGGTATGACAGTAAATTTTGAAAAATGAAAATTTTTAGCACAACAGGTTAATTATTTAGGACACAACATTTCAGGTGATGGTATCAGACCCAAAGAATCTTTGTTAAAAGGTATACATGAAGCAGCAGTTCCGGGTGACAAAGATTCCCTTAGGGCGTTTTTAGGCTTGAGTGAGTACTACGCACGTTTTGTGCAAGGTTATGCAGTAGTTGTGCAGCCGTTAAGGAATCTCTTGAAAAAAAATGAGAAATTCATATGGTCCAAGGATTGTCAGGAGGCGTTTGTGGCTGTAAAAAAATTAATCACGTCTGCTTCTGCAATTAAGCCATTTATATATGGGGCGAAGTGCATAATTACAGTTGATGCCAGTGGAAGAGGTTTAGGGGCAGTCCTCAGTCAAATGGTTAATGGTCAGGAACGTACCATTGCATTTGCCTCACGTACCTTGAATGTGGCTGAGAAAAACTATAGTACGATTGAAAGGGAAGCATTAGCGTGCTCTTGGGCCTCTGAAAAATTTAAAATGTACATTTGGGGGAACAAATTTGAATTGCTTACGGATCATAAACCCTTAATATACATGTTGGGAGATAGTTGTTCGAATAAAGCTTCATCTAGACTGATTAGATTGTTGGCTAGGTTACAGGAATTCAACTTTGACATAAAATACATTCCCAGTGGGAAAAATGTTAGAGCGGACTGTTTGTCACGCCTACCTGTTGAATGTGATGAGGTGGTGGATGTCAAGGATAAAAAATGGGAAGGATTGGAGTACGTGTTTACCATTGGAGATGTAAATGAACAATTTCGGATTTCTGAGAAAGAATGGGTTGAGAATTGTGACAAAGATGAGTGTATGACTCAAGTGAAGAAATTTTTAATTGATGGTTGGCCCAATGAAAGATCTATGTCAATGGAGTTGAGATGTTTTCATCAGGTGGCTTCAGAAATGTCGATTGTTAATGATATCTTGGTTCGACAAGATTTGTTTGTTCCTCCCAGTGTTTTACGTCCAAAAATTATTGCTCTGGCACATGAGGGACATTTAGGTATTTCGGCAACGTCTAAGAAAATAAAACAAATCTATTGGTGGCCAGGTATTGATGGGCAAGTTAGAAGATTTGTTGATTCTTGCACGGAATGCTTGTGTTCAGACAAGCATTGGAAGACTTCTACGGTTCCTTTATGTCCGGTTACTTGGCCCAACAATGCTTGGGAAAAAATTGGGTTAGATTTTTCGGGCCCTATTAACATGCCGGATTGTGATAAAAAGTTTTTGATTGTGGCTATTGATTATTTTTCAAAATGGTTGTACTTTTCTTTTGTTAAGTCTGCTGATTCTGCGTCTGTCATAACATTTTTGAAACATCTGTTTTACATAGAGGGGAGAGTTAAGGAGATTGTGACGGATAATGGCTCCCATTTTATTTCTGAGTTGTTCACCAGTTTTCTGGTTAAAAATGATGTAAAACACATAAGGGTACCTTTATATAGTCCCTCTTCCAATGGTTTAGTTGAAAGGGCAAATAGATTAATTAAGGATGGTGTTCAAACTGCAATTGCTAATAACCTTGATGTCAGAGATTACTTACAGTTCAAGGTGTGGAATTATAATATTACACCACCGAGTACAACAGATGTTGCTCCTTTCATTTTGTTGAGAGGTAGGAAACCTATTACGGCCATTAGTCCAAATTGGTTATTGGATAAAGTGGAACGTTATCAAAAAGTAGACTTACAAAGTCTCAGAGAACATGTCCGTGAAAAACAAGATTGTTATAAGAACAACTATGATTCCAGGATGCGTGTTAAGGAGGGAACGTTGTGTGTGGAAGATTGGGTCCTTATCAAAAAACCGCATAGGGTTAGTAAGGGGCAGTCTAAATTCTCTGAACCTGTAAAAGTTGTAAGGATGAACAGGACAGCAGTTCTATTGCAAGATAGGGGGTGGTGGAATTGTAATGTTTTAGTCAAAATTACTCCTAAACAAGCTGGCATCATTTTTGAAAGGGTGAAGGCACATGGTAGCAAGGTAAGACAGGATTGGTTTGATTTAGATGCTCATACATGTGCGGGCCGCAGTAGGGAGTTGCATGATAATTTGAATCAAGGAGATGGTATGGGGAGCAGTGACAATACGGGGAGCAGTGACAATATAGTTGTTCCTTCTCCGCCATCTAGTTTCCAGTCTACAGGGGGTGGAGATGCTTCAATCAGGAGTAGTTCTAGAATGAGATCTGCTCCTACTCATTCAAGGGACTTTGTATATTATTAATGATTTGTAAATATGTATATTTCCTCTGTTTGATTTTCCTTTATCAATTTTAGAGTCGATGTATTTTGTGTGCATTTTTATTGTATATTTGTATAGATATTTTATGTTATTGCTTCAATTTCTTATTTGATTTATGGAAAGGGGGATGTGTAATATGTGGAAGTGAATTTCTTATGTAAGTTGGGGCATAAGTGTTATTTAATGTTTGTTGCTTTAAGGAATGTAGAGTATAGAATTCTGACTAGGTCATGAGAGAATGTTTGGGTTTGATTTGACTACTGACTGGTGTGCTGGAAGAAGAAGGTCGTGGGTCTTGTCATGAATAAACTTCTACTTTCTTCAAAGAGATAATTCTCCTAATTTTATTGGATGCGCGATTACTACACACAGCTTTGGCTCAAGTAGGTAAAATTGCCGCTGTGCTACCCCATAACTGGCGATTCCACAACTTAGAAATCAGAACGCTGCTGGAACTTAGACAAGACAGAATGACTGCTGTCAAACTTCTCCTGTCCAACTGAGTAAGATCTAAGGATCTGTATTCTTCTTTCTTTTGATACCAAATTTCTGAAGGCGTGGAAATTCAGTGCCATTCACTGTGCACTAAAAAGGGTGGGATAATATTCACTGTGATCCACATGGCTACAACAAGAGTTTCTGGTGACGGTGACATGTGACTCTTTGCCTTCACAAATTTTGATGTTCCACCAACACTAAATGAATCTGGGGAACCATGAATCTGAGAGGACAGGGACACTGCCAATTTAAGACAGTTCTAAAAACTTGTATACCTATTAAAAAAGAGACTTATTAGGAAATGCTAAACGTAAGAATACTTGAACATGAAGCCTATTTTCTGTTTTTGAATTGACACTTTATGGAATAAAGCAGATTTTTTCTCCTCTCTTTTTGCATTTACTCATGCTCTCTGGAAAAGGAATTATTTGGGTTTGCTGAAGCAGATGTCTTAATTAGAAATTAATAATGAGTGTTTATGTATTTTGAATAATGAATTTTGTAGAAAATGAATAACGTAGAGAAAAATAATGCACAAGTTTGAAAATGTGACCTCAAAGAATGGCCACCAGTGTTCACGAAATGTACTAATTAATGACTAATACTTACAAAATATTGAAAATGTATTAGATTAATGTAGTAATATGTCATATTAAGGGTCATGAAGTTTGCTTTAGCTTATTAATTGTAGGCCTTAACTTAGCAAGTGTCTTGGTCTAGGTTTGCCAGGCCCCATGCAGAAGCCGTATTTCTTAGCGTTTAATAGAAAATGTTGACAGAGTGAACTAACTGTGAAATGTTCATTGTTTAATAAAATGCTTAGCAGAAGCTGCTTTCCATGAGAACCGACTAAGAAGAGACAGTGTCCTTAAAATGTATCGGACTGTATGTAATGTGGACTATAGATTCTTTCCCAGGACGCGAAAAATGAAGACACAGACTGGAGAAAAAGATGCAACAAATTCGATACCTGATGAGACGGATGATGAGAACATTGTAAAGCAGTCCAATCAACGCTGTGTGAAGGATGAAATATTAGAATTCATAGATTTGGTATAGAATCACTATTGGGTAGAGTAATAACGTACGATTAATTGACCAATTGGAAATTAGGGGATAGTTTGGGTGACTTTGATATAACAACGCGACAGAGGGAACTTAGACAGAATCGAAGGTTGCAAGACTAGAGAGAGATTTTTTTAGGCAGACCGATGCGAGAAGAAGAAACTTGAGATTATGTCTTTGGGCTCATACTCTCAGACTGAGAGCCTGATGTGTTGCTGATCGATTGATGACCTGAGGACGAAGACTGATTCTGTTTGCTGACCCATACCCTGGAAAGGTAGATGTGAAAATATGACTGAAATGTATTTTTATGTCTTTTCTTTCTGGGTACCAACTGCGATGTTTTGATTATTTTTCCCTAGCTAGATGTTTCCTAAATTCGTGTTCTAAATTGGTTTGCATGAATCCCCACATGCTGATCCTAATCTGGATTAGTTGAGGGTATCTACATGACGACTGACAAATTGCAGAGACAAATGGTTGATGAACTATTTTGCTAAACTTTATGGATTATGAGCATTATTGAAGCTAACTTTGCTGATGATTTTCACTGATGCTTTAGAGTGTATTGTGATTAAAGCTTTAATTAGGTTGTGTTTCTTGTGTCTTTTTGGTTAATCAATATTATTCTTAAATGCATTTTGACTTAATTTCAAGATAATCTACATGACTTTAGCATTGTTAATATAAGGGAAATAAACTTGCTAAACTTTTACTAAATGTGTGGTTATTCATGGCTGAAAAGCCATAGTGTATGACATTTACTGACTCCATTGATTAATTGATTTGACTAATGACTATTGATTATTGTGTATTGATTATTGATTCTGTTCTGGAGCTATAGTAAGAACATCTTAAACAAGTCAAAATGTTCATCGACATATAGGTGTCCCCTTGTAAGTTTACTTAATAAGAACTGCTGCGCTAACAGTTATGGTAGCAGACTGATGGTTATGTCTCTTTGAGAGCTTGCCATAGGTGCCCAGAACGGAGTGACAGGTGTTAATAGTTATGGTATAGGGACAATGGTTTGTCTCTTTAAGAGCTGGACTGATGGTTTGTCTCTTTCAGAGCTTGCCATAAGCGTTTGATATAGGGTGTCAACAATTGTGGTAAAGAGATTGATGGTTTGTCTCTTTAAATAACAGGTGATTGACAGTCATTGAGAATTCAGTATTTTCGAGATTTGTATTTCGTATTTTCAAAATAATATTTGGAGAGAAAATGATGTTCCCTTAAGTCCAAAAATGACTTTCCCAGATCCTGGATCCTGCTAGTGTTGGGTATGTTCCTGGCATTCTAGTGATAGAGTGAGAGAGATAGGTTGTGCTTGTACAGCTTATGCAAATCGCAGGCGAATTGTGACATATGAGAGGATTTAAGGAGTTTGTGTACTGCAAATGAAGTTTTAGTATGAGTGTGCGTACTCCGCAGTATGAGAGTAGGGAAGTTGTCAACTTCACGTGTGTGTGGCGAGTTGTGCTAAAAAATTGTCTACGTTGTTGTTGATGTACGGACCCTGCGTGGTCTAAAACTCCGGAGTATATTGAAGAAGTGTATGAGACACTTGGTTATATGTTGTAATCTGTCTGGTTTAGTAGGTTGATCGGGCAAGCTCAATGAGTCAGTGTGTGAGTTAAGCGGGCAAGATAAATTTTGACTGAGATTTAGCGAGTTCTACGTGCACCAGGACAGACCCAATGATCAGTTGAGAGTCAAATTTGCGGGTCGAATTTTGCTTGCGAATCTGGGAGACCAAGAAAGAGGAATAGCTGCATGAGTGAAAGGGCTATCAGTGAAAATCTGTAAGGTCTCTGAAACAATTGTGTTACCTTTGCTGTAGGGAATCATCAAATTTGTTTATGTTTTTGGTGTTGGTTAGTGCTCGCAATATTTTGCATTCGCTTTGTGTGGATTTGAGTTTAGGAGGACAAGTCGCAAGACTTTGTTAGCCGCAGTACATGTGAGTGTGACATCAGTGGAGCTGCGCTGGGATCAGTTGGTTAGTGGGAAGGGTCGCGCACGGATTGGCAGCCATCCGTGAGAGGCAATTGGTTGAGAACGTGGGTGAAAGGAATCTTGGGAGTAAAAGTCATTTCCTGATTCAATTTTGAATAAACAGAAAATAGAAAAGATGAAGTTTTTCAAGGCATTGAAAAGTGCCCTGAGGGGAGATACTTACATTAGAGCACATGTAGGGGAACCTACACCGCTGGAAAATACACCGGCTTACATTGTAATGGAGGAGCAAGATGTCACACCATGTCCTTGGTTAAAGCAATGGTGCAAGTTAACAGAGAACAATGGGAGCTTAGCATTTCCTGAGAATGGGACTTCAATTTGAGAATTTTGGAGCAACTGCGGATGGTGCTATGTGAATCGAAGCTCCTTCCGAGACCAGCACAGTTTGAGGCATTAGCAGTTTGGGATCTGGTAGCTAGGCAGCAACAGCAAATGAAATTCGAGAGGAGAGTAAGAAAAGTAAAAAAGTCTTTAGCAGATGCGAGATGGGATTGGGAACAGAAGAAATGGAGATCAGTAAGACTGGAGGATGTTAAATTGTTTCCAGCAATTATGCAGGGAGATGAGATAGAAGGAAATAAAGCAACTAAAAGGAGTAATTAAAGTCCACCCGAGAGTAAGGAAGCAAGAAAGTCTTCCATAGTGGAGGAAGAATCAGATGCTGAGGATCTTGTTACACAGATATTGAGAGACAGACCACCACCGTATGCGGTGCATGAGAATGGTCCGAATACTAGTTGCACAGGCAATGGGGACAGTGAGTCCGGTATAGGTTAATACTAGCCAGACACAGGGTGTGGTGCAAGGTAATCCTAATGTACTCACTAGTTCAGGCACAGATGCATCCGCCACCCAAACAGAGAATCTATCCTGATGTGCCTATGTTGGAGACGACTTCGAACTTAGTTGTACCTACGGAGCAAGTTGTTCCGAGACCACTATTGGTTCAAACTGAGCCGACTCCAATATTGTTGTCCCAAGTACAGCAGCAAGGAATGTCGAGGTTTGTGCCAATGACAGGGACACAGTCAGATTTTACACCAGTTATGAATCACATTATGGGAGTTACTCTCCCACAATGTACGGGTGCCAGAGCAGCCCCAGATGCGATATCGCTGCCAATTACTGTTGGTCCAGCGATACCATTATTTGCACAAAATAAACCAATCATGGGTGAACATGGAGAGATGTCTCAGAGTTTAATGAGGAGGGGACCAAATGAGCAAGTTCAGATAGTCTCTTCCATGGGTCAGATCTTTGATGGATCGAGGTCGTTGTTGGATCTTAGTCCACTTGTTGCACTTCCAGATACCATGAATGGACCTAGTGCAGATCAGAGCTTGAAGTTATTGACATGGCAGACATGGAATGCAGTGGTGCAACAGGTGCCACCAGTGCACGCAAGTAACATTTCGCTACAAGGATTGACAGCTCAGCAGTTGACTGAATGGTTAGACAAGCTGAATACCCCACAGGGTGCTTCCAAGGGTGAGGAGCAGATCAGTTGTGCCAGATTGACCATGGAAGCGGGTGAATTAGTTGAGGAAACAATGGGGGTGTATAGATTAGAATCTTACACAGAGGCAGAGTTGAGATACTTATGCCTGAGAATCTCAAGAGAGGTGGGCAAGGTACACCAGAGATTGGCAGATTTGGCAAAAAAGCATGGCATAGAAATTGAGAAAATTAAGCATTTGAAGAGAAGTTACAGATTAGATTTTGAGGCAAAGGACTTCGAACACATGAGGTCTGCCGCAATTAAGGCGCACCTTAAGGAATTATTGCAGAGTGCTCAGGTTTGGGGAGCATTAGAGAAGTGGGAAGGCAGATGGGTGAAGAAAAGAGACAAAAGGAAAAGAGATTCTCTGGAAGTGACCGAAGTTGTACAACAGGACAAGGATCCAGTAAAGATTTTACCAATGAGAGAAATCCCAGGGGCAGATGTTGTTCATGTCCCTTGGAGTAGAGGTGATATTCTATAATTTACGAATGATTATCCAAAATTGAGGCAGAACCCAGTAGAGTAGTATTAGCTGACAGACAGGTTTGCAAACTCACAAAGTGTTTGTGGGAAGACTTGATCACTTTACTTGAGATAGTGGTCCCAGCTGATTTGAGGGTTGAGTGTAAGGGAGCTGTAGATTGGCCAACAAGTGAACCTGAGAGAGAAAAAAGTCCAGGTGCACCATCTCCTGAGGTAATGAAATATTACTACAAGGTGATAGAGTTCCTGAAGACAAGGTTTTCGCCCAAAACTTTTGATTGGCAGAGGATTGATATGCGTACCATGAGAGATTGTTGAAGGCATTTAAGGAATACAGTGGCAGGAAGAAATTGAGCCGAAAGACATGCTGCATTTCGTGTTCAGATTTGTGGAAGGATTGAGACCTGAGATAGGTCAGATGATTAAGAGTAATTTGATTTGCTGGCAGGCAAAGTCGATTGATGAGGTGTTGGAGTATGCAAAATAATGTAGTGACGAGATTGAGTTGAAGCAGAAAAAGTTGAAAGAGAAGGCAATGGTGATGCAGATTAAGGCAGCTCAAACAGGGGCGCAAGGAAATTTTGTGCAGCAGATACCACAGCAGCAGAGAAATGTCATGTTTTAGCCTCAGATGAGAGGTAGAGGTCGTAGAGGTAATATGAATCGTGGTCCGAATTTGAATACTGCAGTGGTTCAAAATGATGTGCAAGGGATGAAGAAGCTGTTGCTGTGTCACATTTGTGGAGCCGTGGGACACTGGAAGCTGGAGTGTCCAATGATGGTGCAAGAGGGTGTTGTTCAGCAAGGTAATGATGTCAACACATTTCAGAATGTGAGAGGACCAAGATTAAGGGGACCCAATCCAAATTTACAGAATAATGTGAATCAAATGCAAAATTTTCAGCCCATGCAGAAGGTGCAAATGCTCCGTACACAAGTGTCACAGTTGCAGCCAATGCAGCGGCAGGTTCCTATGGTACCTAGACAGCAAATGCAGATACCTCAAACCCGGATGGAGCAGCAACAGATGATGCTTTCTCAACAGGTCATAGGTCAGAGACAAGACAGAAATAGTAACACAGTGCACCAATTCCCGTTACATAGTGAGAATGAAATAAATGGTGAATGGATAAGTGATAGTTTAGATGAGGAGCCATGTGTGCTTACAACTTCTTTAGAAGTAGATCAGAGGGGACCCTATGTGAGAGGAAAAGTGAAGGGTCACAGAGTTTCATTCTTGATGGACACAGGAGCTACACGCTCTACCGTGAGAAGTGAAGAGGTTCCAAATTTGCCCCTTTCAGGAAGGACAGTTCAGGTTGTGGGGGTAGCGAATCAGTTTCTGACAAATCTGATCACAGACCCAGTGCAGGTTGAGAGTAGCAATTTCCAGGGATTGAATACATTTGAGGTCTGCAATTTGAGTCCAGTGTCCCTACTGGGAAGAGACTTGTTGTGTAAGACAAAGTGTTTGATTACTTGCTCGAATTATGAAATTGGGATCCAGACAAATAGTGAAGAAGATCCAGCCCCAGAAACTGAGTGTGAAACTACAAGTGAGGAGTACCCCTAAATTGAGCTTTTCCTGATGTTCACAGTGAGAGAGCTTCATTCCGATTTACAGGGAACAGTGCAAGAGAACTTGTGGGACTTGACATTAAGGTTACCTTAAAGCCGAATGCGTTTTTTCTGCAGCTCCCACAGTATAATATGCCACAAGATGTCCTGATGAAAGTGGCTCAGATAATTGCAGATTTCGTGAAGCAGGGAGTTCTAAAAGAGGTGTTGAGCAGTCCATGCAATTCACTGATAATGGGTTTGAAGAAACCATGTGGGAAGGTTCGAATTGTTCAGGATTTGAGAAAGATAAATGACATTATGGTCAAGTGTTGTCCCGTAGTGCCCAATCCAGCTGTAATAATGTTTCAGATTCCATGTGATGCAGAGTGGTTCACAGTGGTTAATTTGTCACAAGCATTATTTTCTGTGCCTCTTCATGAGGATAGTCAACTTCTCTTTAGTTTCAAATTCTTAGATCAATTCTACTGCTGGTGTAGACTTCCTCAAGGGTACACGGAGTCATCTTCCTTGTTTAACCAGATCCTGAAAAATAATTTGGAGTCATTAGAATTGCCTTTCCAATCGACTCTGGTACAGTAAATTGATGATTTGTTGATTGCATCCAAGACAAGGGACAAGTGTAAGTATGACTCGATTGCCCTGTTGAATCATTTGGTAAAGTATGGTCATAAAGTGTCTCCATTGAAATGGCAGTACTGTCAGAAGGTAGTGAAGTACTTGGGTCACCAAATTGAGAAAGGGTCAAGGAAAATATCCAGAGAAAGGATTACAATGATACTGCAGGTAAGTCCCCGACTTCACAGAGAGATGTCAGGATGTTCCTGGGAATGGTGGGCTATTGTCGCCAATGGATTCTGAATTTTTCAGAGATTTCAAAGCCATTGCAGAAGCTGACTCATAAGGATGTCACAGATCCCATAGTGTTAGACCAGGATGAGATGGAAGCGTTCACTGAGTTGAGAGAGAATTTGTGCAGAGCTCCAGCGTTGGGTATGCCTGACTACACGAAACCTTTCACATTGTTTTGCATGAGCGTGATGCATGTTCATTGTCTGTCAACGCAGGTCCATGAAGGTGCTCATCGCCCAGTAGCATATTTTTCAGCTATCTTGGACCCAGTTGCAGCAGCCTTACCAGGTTGTTTGCGTGCAGTTGCCGCCGTTGGTCAGAGTCTTTCACAGTGTGAAGGCGTAGCGATAGGATACCCCCTGACTGCAATGGTCCCTCACTCGATTGAAATTTTACTGACAAGGATGAAAACCCAATACTTGACTGGCGCTAGGTTGACTAGGCATGAGACGAGTATTTTGGGTGCTCCAAACGTGATATTGAAAACATGTACAGTGCTGAACCCGGCAACTTTACTTCCGAGTGATACTACTGAAATTGAAAAAGAGGAAGATGTCGACCATGATTTTCTCGAAGCAACTGAGTTATGCACAAAACCGAGACCTGACATTAGAGACCCGATTGGAAGAAAATGACCAAATTGTTTTCGTTGATGGTTCTTGTGTAAGAGACAACACAGGGACACTGAGAGCAGGATATGCTGTGTTCACAATTACAGGTAACTTAGAAGCTTCCTGGCTTCGAGGAGTGTATTCTGCTCAGGTAGCAGAATTGGTCGCTCTTACTAGAGCATGCCATGTTTCTGCTCGATTGAGAGTCACTATCTATACAGATAGCCAATACAGATTTGGAATAGTTCATGATTTTGGTCAATTGTGGTCGCAGAGAGGTTTTCTGACCTCTACTGGATCACCAGTGAAAAATGGTGAGAGAATAAAGGAGTTGTTATATGCGATATAACTCCCTGAAGAAATTGCAGTGGTGAAATGCAGTGCACATCTAAAATCGCAGGACTACGTGTCACTGGGGAATGGATATGTGGATCAAGTCGCAAGATTTTGCACCCTGAACTGTATATCGTTCAAAGACAAGTGGGAATTGTTACCTGAAGAAGACACTACATGTACAAGCTCTGCATTAAAAGTGATTGACACATTAGAAGAGTTAATAACTCTGCAGAGTAATGTTAACAAAGAGAAGAAACGGTCATTGAGCAAAATGAAATGTGTTCAAAGACAGGATGAGTTGTGGGTACCTGAGGAGGCTGAGATTGTATTGCCATATAGTCTGTTATTCCAGATGACAAGGTACTATCATGGTCAGGCACACATTGGAAGGGATGCCATGGTTTGTCTGTTCAAAATTGACTGGTTTAACCCCAAGTTTAGGCAAGCAGCTGAAGCAGTATGTCTTTGTTGTGTTATTTGTCAGCAATTAAATGCGGGGAAAGGGACAGTGGTTAATTTGAGCCACATTGGAAGAGCAGGAGGTCCATTCAGCAGAATGCAATTGGATTTCATTGAGATGCCTGTGTGTGGAGGTTTGAGATATGTGTTGGTGATTGTGTGCATCTTTAGTAATTGGATTGAAGCGTACCCTACATGGAGAAATTATAGCCTCACTGTACCAAAATTGCAGCTTAGGGAACTGACACCGCGCTTCAGATTTCTGATCTCTTTAGAATCAGACAGGGGAACGCACTTCAATAATGAGGTGATTAAACTATTGTGTACAGCATTGAACATTGAGCAGAAGTTGCTTTGTAGTTATCGCCCTGAAGCTTGAGGACTAGTGGAGCAGATGAATGGTACTTTAAAGTCAATGACTGCAAAACTGTGTGCAGCTACGAATCTGAAATGGCCTGATGCATGGCCTTTGGTGTTGATCTCAATGAGGAATACACCTGACAGGAAGACAGGATTGTCGCCCCATGAGATCCTCATGGGCAGAGCAATGAGGTTGCCAGCAATTCCAGCAAATGCACTTGTCAACATTACAGATGATATGGTGTTGGATTACTGCAAGGTTCTGGTTGGTGTAGTCCGCTCTTTTACTCAGCAGGTGGAGCCCACCACACTGCCACCGATCCAAGATCCAGGGCACAACCTGAGAGCTGGTGACTGGGTTGTTGTCCGAAAACACATGTGCAAAATGTGTCTGGAGCCTCATTGAAAGGGACCATATCAAGTGGTTCTAACGACTACGACAGCTGTGAAGTGTGATGGGATCCCGAACTGGACTCATGCAAGTCAAACTAAGAAAGTGGCATGTCCACTGGATCATGAAGAAGCGGTGTTGAGAGTACCAACAACTGTGAGACAAATTACAGCACCAGAAAAAGAGCAAGGAAGAACTGAAACTGAACCTGAGCTTATTGAGGATGGTTCCATCACCCCTGTGAGGGACGAAGGTGGAGATCTCCAGGAAGGTGTTGGGGAACCTATCTCAATTGAATCAGTGTGAGAGCCTAGTGCAGAGGGAGCTCTTCCAGAAGCAGACAATTCCGGTAGACAAACAAAGCAAGTGCCAGACCAAGAAGGAGCTGAGATCGATCCAAGTCAAAGTGATCTAACTCCACCTGACCCTTTTGCAGGTCCGACAAGAGAAAAGACCACAGAGAAAGAAAAGGATTCAAGTTCAGTCCTGAAGAGTATATTGACAGAGGGTTCACGAAAAGGAGATAAGTGGCTGAAATCGCATGTGGAGAAAAGGAAAGAGGTGATTGCCGAACCAACAATAGAGGAAGAAGTAGATACTACGAGAAAAGAAGAACTAAGTGAAGGAGAGCTGAATGGTGATCGAAGGTTGAAAAGAAAGAGAATAGCAAGTCAAAGATACGCAGGTCCTGAATGGGCATATACAACTACAAACGAATGGCAACAAGAGTTTATGTCTTTTTGTTTTGATAGGGAATTTCCAAGTAAATACTTTGAGGTGACCTGAAGAAGATTGATAAACTGAACTGTTTAAACAATCTGAGAAATATTTTGAGAAAGAGACTGTTGAAAGTAACCAGAAAAGACATTGATAACCTGATTGACTTTTGAAACCTGGTTTTGACAAGCTGCTAACCAATTTTGACAAGGAGAAGGGTTCATGGAAGTGAAACTGAACTGCTGAAAGAAGAATTGTCAATTTTTGGTTTTTGATTTTCGCCTCAAGTTTCTAAATTACTTCTGCTTTCTGATACTTTACAGATCATGGCTGATTTTGATAAGCAGGTTAGGGATGCTAGGCACTGTAAATATATGAGCATTGGTTTGACAATTATGTGTGGGATTTTGTTTATAGTGTTGATTATGGGTATGTCTATTCTTAATGAGAAAGGAGCCAACCATACTTCTGTTTTTGAGACTACCACACTAACGGCTTTAGAGAGGTTTAAGTTAGATGAGAAATATTTGCATAATTATACTTATGTACAAGGAGAGCTTTCTTCTAATGTTTTCAATCCCTTGTTGAGTGAGTATGTTGAGACAATGGATGCAAAGAATTGTCCTGTGTGTATGCAGATTCCTTCATCTGTTGAGGAAGGAGTCACCTATCATAGTCTTCCATTAACCTATGGAATAAGTTGTAGTCTGTTACTAACAAGGTACTATAACCAGGAGTATATTCAGTATTTTTACTCCAATCTGACCTCATGTTTTCGTTTGTTCCTATTATTAGGTATTTGAGTAGAATAGCTAAGGATAATGAGATAGTATTAGTTAGAGGATTCTTTGAGCCTACACTAATGTTTGGTGCATCGTGTGCAAACAAGAACAACGTAACATCCTTGCTTACACCTTTAGAGAAGAGCTTCTTAGATCATACTGATGACAGGAAAAGGCGCTGAAGAAGAAATTAGAAAAAGGCTTAGAGAAATGTCTTACAAAAATGATTATGCTTACAGTGCAATTCAAACGCAAGGGAAATTAGGTTTAGATGCATTACACGTAGGGAAGCTTTGTATACATAGGCCTAAGTCGCGCACTGACACTTTATTGTGGGTACGAGTGAATGTAGACATGTGTTTTTGTTTCAGAATAAATGGACATTTATGGTGAATGGGGCAGGACCCTGCGATTTCCAGGGATATATTATATTTGTGGACTTAATGCTTATTACCATCTTCCAAGAGGATGGTATGGGACATGTTGTTTGGGGATAGTTTTCCCAAAGATTTACCAGATGGAGGATTTGAAAAAGTTCTAAAAAATGACAGAGTTACATCATAAGAGACATAGGAGGGAGTCCTCTTCTGCGATAGTGGGAGATATATTTGGTGCAGTGATTTCTTCAGTGGGAGTCATCCTGAATTCGATCAAGATTCAAAAGTTGTCTACTATTATGGATAACATGCTGACAAATTATTTAGGGGAAATACTGATAGATACTGAATTTGCTGCAGATAGAGCTATGACTCTTCAAAATCGTCTTGCTTTAGACATTCTTTTAGCAAAGATTGGCAGAGTCTGTAAAATGATTAACTCTAGGCATTGCTGTTCTTACATACCTAACAATAGTAAAGAGATAAGAGACTTAGGCCCTCATTCTGACCCTGGCGGTCGGCGGAGAGACGGCGGTCGGACCGCGAACAGACCGGCGGTATTAAAAATGGCATTCTGACCGCGGCGGTCCCCGCCGCGACCGACCGCCACTTCTCCACTCCGACCGCCACGGCGGTCATGACCGCGGGGCTGGAGTTTGCGCACTCCGGCCCGGCGGTCGTCCCAAAACCGCCAAGGGTATTATGACCCTGCCTACCGCCGCGGTTTCTTGCGGGCGGGAACCGACGTGCGAACCATGGCGGTAAGCACTATCGGGGCCAGGGAATTCCTTCCCTGGCACTGATAGGGGTCTCCCCCACCCCCCACTACCCACCCGAGTCCTCCCCCCACACCCTCCACCCCCCTGCCACCCCCCAGAGGTGGTACGAACCCCCTCCCCACCCCCACCCCGACATGCACATACATGCACCCCGACATGCACACACCCCCAACATGCACATATACACACCCCCTACACACACATACACAACGGGGACACATACCCGCACACATACATGCAGACATGCGCACCTGCCGAACAGCACACATTACCCATAGACACAGCAGCACCCCCCGCCCGCATACACGCACTCACACACCCCCTCTACACACTCACATGCACACCCCCATGCACGCCCACATCACACAACACCCCCCACCCCCTCCCCTCACGGATGGTCAACTTACCTTGTGCGTTGGTCCTCCGGGAGGCGACGGGAGCCATGGGGAGGTGACCGCCAACAGAAGACCGCCAACAGAAGACCGCCACACAGAAATGTGGGTCGTAATTCTGTGGGCGGTGTTCTGCTGGCGTGGCGGTGGAGGTTGACCAGTCTCCACTTTCCCGCCGACCGCCAGTGTGGCTGCTGGCGGTTTTCCGGCGGAACGCTCCCAGCGGTCAGAATGCGCACAGCGGCATACCGCCGCGGTCGGCGATCTTCACCGCGGCGGTAACTCGGCGGTCTTGCGAAAAGACCGCCAAGGTCAGAATGAGGGCCTTAATTACTAATCTGACTAATGCAAGTAGTGATTTGAAGGAGTTGAAAGAACCAGGTGTTTGGGAAAAGGTTGGTGAGGGGTTTTCGGTGGAAAATTGGCTCAGTAGTATTTGGAATGGGGTGCTGTTGAAATTCGTACAAGGAATATTAATTGTCATGGGTTGCCTATTAGGAATATGGGGGTTATGCAAATTATGCAAAAGAATTAAACTGAAAAGGTCTAAAAATAATCAGAGGAGGGAAGAAAGGAAAAGGGAAAGAATTTATAGGGAAAATTCAAGGAGAAGACAAATGGCCCATCATTATGACATTGGCGGTAAGTGCCGCTTACCGCCATACTGACTGCCGCCAACATACCACGACCGCTGCGGTATACCGCTATGCGTATTATAACCCACACAGAGAAATCCGCCACTATGCAGACACACACACACAAGTCCGCCAGCCCAAAGGTCAGTGATAAAATGACAGTACCAAAACCCACAACATTATGCCAACAGAAATACGCCCACAGCATTATGACCCACGAATCACCGCGGCGAACAATCAACTGCGGTAAACCATTGGCGATACAGACTGCCGCGCTCAATATGCACACAACCTAACAATACAGAACCACATTAGAAAATTCAAACTACACACATGTGACACACATACACACACCACACCTAAACACCCACACCACTATAAAACAGAGACACACACTACCCACAACCCTTTACGAAAAAAAAAATTGACAACTGAGAGAGAGGGACACCAAGAGCACCCACACAACCAGAGCCACAGAACACCATCACCCATACACCATCCACGCACCTCACAGCACACACTCCAACACATCACCCCCACACACCCTCACACACACCACTCACAATACACCCACGGCACCACAAAGACACCCCAGGTTCTCAGAGGAGGAGCTAAGGGTCATGGTGGAAGAAATCATCCGGGTAGAGCCACAGTTATTCGGATCACGGGTGCAGCAGACGTCCATTGCTAGGAAAATGGAGCTGTGGTGGAAAGTTGTAGACAGGGTCAACGCCGTGGGACAGCACCCCAGAACAAGGGATGACATCAGATAACTGTACAGAGGACTGTCGGTGGACCCCCACCTCCTCCCCCACAACTAACAGCATGGGAGGAGCAAGTCTTGGCGATCATGCATCCTGAGGGCCTGCTAGGAGTAGCAAGAGGTCTGGACTCTGGTAAGTCAAATCTTTACTACCTTCACCCCCCCCACCTGCATGCCATTGCAAACTCCTACCCCTACCCTCTCCCCCATCACTCCACCACCTCACATATACCACACCATCACAAGCCACCCATCCCAATACCAATCCCTGCATGCAACACCAATGCATGGATCCCCATCACCACAACATGCACAATAGTGACAATCACTTAGCCAACCAAATCACAACTCACACAAGCCAAAGCTGCCTTGGTAATACCAACCATAGAGGGGAACATACCCATGCTCAAGATGTCACATTCCGAAACAATAACACTGCATTTCCATCCCCACAGGACCCCCACACAACGTCACCGGAGAGGAGGTGCCAGCAACATCCAGTTCCACCCCCGAGAAGAGGCCCACAGTGATGACAGCAGCTCTGCACACATGGATCAGGATGACCAACCTGGCCCACCAGGGACCTCTGGACAGTTGGTGACCCAGCCACAGTCCCACACCACCACAGAGCCTCCCCCTCAGGAAACACCAGCACAGCACCAACCCAGCTGCCCCATCCTTCTGTCCCCAGGACATGTCAATCAGCAGTGTGTCCACCACTACAGGGACCCCAGGCAACCCCACAAACACAGGACGATCAGGGACCTGGGGTCAGGGGCAGTGGGCACATGGTTCAGGGGGCAGAGGCGCAGGACAACAGGGAAGCTGGGAGGACTGCTGTGCGACAGGGGGAGGACAGGCCAAGGGAACTGACTCTCCACGAGGTACTCACCAACATCCTGGGAACGTACCACCATTCCCAGGAGACCCTGGGCCACATACTGGCCAAGCTGCAGGAGACCCAGCGGCTGCAGGAGGGACAGTTCCTGGGGATCAGGGAGGACCAGAGAGACATCCACACCACCCTGGTCACCATTGCAGGGGTGCTGGCAGACATGGCCAACACCATGAGGGAGGCAGTGGCACAGCAACGCGCCCCTGACACTAGCCACACCGATGAACAGTCCTCCAACTCTGCCGACGCTTGTGGACAGGAGGCCCCGCCACTTGAACAACAGGCCACCAGCACCCCTCCCCCTGCAGAAGGAGAACCACCATGCAAAAGGTCCCTGCGACCCAGGCAGAAGCCAGAGAACATTGGCAAGACCCCCACCAGGAAATAAGACTCCTCTAAATGTCACCCTTGTGTCCCACTCTGTCACCCTGTCCACCTTGAACTGCCATTGCCCCACTCCCGATTCCCCCTTGGACAATGCATCTGTGATACCAATAGACTGGACTTTATCCTGGACATTCCTCCACCATCAACGCAGCCCATTGCAATACCCTCTACACTTATTATCGCAGAAATAAACACCTTTGGAACAAATACAAATATGGAGTCTGTCAATTTATTGAAATATGTATTAGTTTAACAAGCTGTAAACATTGCAATTCAAATGTTCAGTTATATATACACAGGTATGACCTGTAGTGGGCAGCAGTAAACACACCAGGAGCCAGAGTGGGGCACAGATATCTGAAAATAGAGATGCCAAAGGGTTCAGTAAGTGGCCATAGAAATAGGAAAATCAGGCTGCCATGTACAATGTCCAACACAAAACTACAATGGAAGGTGAAGTTACAGTGTCTTACCCATGTGTCACTGGAAGTACTGTTGAATTATAGTAGTTCTGTTGTCCACATCCTCGTCATCTGCCTCCTCTTCGTCACTGTCCAGAGGCTCCACCGCTGCCACATGAACGTCTCCAGCCTCATCCTCCTGCAGAAAAGGCACCTGGCGTCTCAAGGCCAGGTTGTGCAACATGCAACATGCAACATGCAACAATGATCTGGCACACCTTCTTGGGTGAGTAGTACAGGGATCCACCTTTCAGATGGAGGCACCGGAATCTGGCCTTCAGGAAGCCAAAGGTGCACTCAATGATCCTCCTTGTATGCCCATGTGCCTCATTGTAACGTTCCTCTGCCCTTGTCCTGGGAGTCCTCACTGGGGTCAGTAGCCATGAGAGGTTGGGGTAACCAAAGTCACCTGTAAATATCGAGGGATACCTGTTAGCCAGACACTCACCCTTAGGACCAACCCCACACCCATATACCTACATCAACTGGGTGGGGACCATGGCCTCACCTATTAGTCACACCCTGTGCCTCTGGAGTTGAGACATCACATATGGGATGCTGCTATTACTCAAGATAAAGGAATCATGCACAGAGCCAGGATACTTTGCATTGACATGGGAGATGTACTGGTCCGCCAAACACACTATCTGCACATTCAGAGAGTGAAAGCTCTTTCGATTTCTGAACACCTGTTCATTTCTCAAGGGTGGGACAAAGGCAATATGTGTACCATCAATAGCACCAATGATGTTGGGGATATGTCCCATTGCATAGAAGTCAGTCTTCACTGTGGCCAAATCCTCCACCTGGGGGAATACGATGTAGCTGCGCATGTGTTTCATCAGGGCAGACAACACTCTGGTCAGCACGTTTGAGAACCTAGGCTGTGACATCCCTGATGCCACGGCCACTGTCACTTGGAAGGAACACTTGCCAAGAAATGGAGCACTGACAGGACCTACACTAGAGGGGGAATACCTGTGGGGTGGCGGATAGCTGAAATCATGTCTGGCTCCAATTGGGCACACAGCTCTTGGATTGTGGCCCTATCAAGTCTGTAGGTTAGGATAATGGGCCTGTCCTCCATTGTCGCCAGGTCCATCAACGGGCTGTACACGGGGGTATGTCCACATCTCCTATTCATCTTCAGCGCTTCAACTCTAGGGTGAAAAACGGTGAGCAGATGGTCATATTCAAACATATACTCTGATTAATATGCCTTTTTTTTTTACAGAAAATGTATGGGAACGTCTAGGTCCATTGATGTGCCCATGTCTGCTGTGACACAGTTAGGTGCCATGGCCTGTGCCCCCCTGAAATGGCGACCGCCTAACCTGTGAGGAGGGACAAGTGGAAATGAGGTAATTCCGCTGGCGTTGTGCACCGTTGCGGGAGGTGGTCGATGACCGCCGTGCAACACATCATTGGTTATCATTGGGGCATACCTGTTCCAGTAGCCATTGGTGATGTACGCTGGCGGTGACGGTAGGGAGCGCCACGGACGTGACCGCCATTTTCTATCTGTTAAATCACTTGCTACCTGACCTTCAACAGGAGAGGACCTACACTGCAAGTGCTGCTGTGACCTGTGTCTGTCTGCGACCATGGCTCGAGTGCCTGGGGAAAGGACCCCTGCCTTCACTTCCGAGGAGTTGGAGAGACTAGTGGATGGGGTCCTACCCCAGTACCCTTTACTTTATGGTCCTCCAGACAAACAGGTGAGTACACTGTGAGCACGATGCGTGGGGCATGAGTATATGGAGTGTTGTGTGTGCAAGCCTCGTGTAGGGCTGGGGCCTGACGGGTCCTGGACAGAGTGCTGCATGTTCGATGGGCAATGTCTGTGCGTAAGGGGATGGGAGGGAAATGGTGGGCCATGAGTATAAAAGTCCAGACAGTATGAATAATACCTTTTCTGCTGTATTTTTTACTGCCGGTCAGCACCCATCAGAAAAAGGGTATTTGGCGTGCCATCACCAAGGAGGTGTGGATCTTGGGGGTCTTTGATAGGCAGAGCACCCACTGTCGAAAACGGTTGGAGGACCTGCGCTGCTGGGCAAGGAAGACGGCGGAGTCCCAGCTGGGGCTGGCCTCCCAATGAGGAAGGGGTGCCTGTCGCAACCTGACCCCCCTGATGTTCTGCATCCTGGCAGTGGCCTATCTGGAATTGGATGAGCACTTAAAGGCATCACAGCAGCCACAAGGGGGTGAGTACAGATTCAGAATCATGACTTTACGCACATTATGGTGTTACCTGGGTGGGGGATGTGGGTCTGTGGGTGCCCATAGACCAGGGCGAACATGGCAGGGTAGGTTGCATGATGGGCAAGCTCAGATGCACTCCAACCCCAATAATGCAAGTGGGCATCTACTACTGGGCAGGTTCCTGTGGGTTCCAGGTGTGCAGCTAATGGCGCTAGGCATTGTACCCCATGGCCTGGTGACTAGCATTGTAACTGATAGTGCATGGCCTAGTGCATAGGGCTGTTCCCTGTGAGTTGTGTATAACAACGGTACTGCTGTTGCTGGCATTGACCAAGTGTATCCTCTGTCTCTTCTCACCCTGTCCTTGTGTGCATTAGCATCATCTGGCAGAGGAGCAGAGGCACCCGTGACGGAGGGAGCTGCATTCCACATGGGCCTGGTAGCCACATCCACTGATGGTGAGGGCACCAGTGGGACGGAGGGCGAGGGGAGCACCACGACGGAGACAGGAGGGGACAGTTCAGACAGCGATACCTCCTCCGATGGAAGCTCCCTGGTGGTTGCGGACACCTGTGTGCCCACCCCAACTACATGTACAGTCGCCACCCCCGTGCCAGCACTGTGTCCCCCTCCTCCTCATTGTCCACCTCCCTCCCAGTCGCGTCTAACTCACACCTGCATGTACTACATCGTCATCCACTACCTCCATCACCAGCACACCTATCACAACACGCCCCTCACTGGCAGTCACCACCTCCACATCCATGCACACATCCCCTGTGTCCTCTCCCACTGTCTCTGTGCCCCCTCCTCCCAAAGTACACAAACACAAGCACTCAGACACCTAACAGCCATCTACCTCACAACAGCATCCAGCCCATGCACCTGCACCCAAACACACCAGACTGGCTCCTCCAACCACCACTTCCTCTTCCTCCACTCCCAAACCTTCACCCTCTTCCAGCCCCAGTGTCCGTAAAAGGCTTTTCCTCTCCAACCTTGACCTCTTCCCTGCCACCCCGTCCTTCACTTCGGGCCAGGGTGGGCAGAACCCAGCCAGCACCTCAGCTACCCAGTCCACGGCCACTGTAGTTCCTGCAGCTACTGCAGGTGTGAGAGGCTCCAAGGAGGCACCCATCAGCACAGCCAGTGTGCGTGCACCAACGGCCAAGGGCAAGAAGGGGACACCAGCCAGCAAGACGAAGGAGGCACCACCACCCAGCAAGGGGAAGGAGGGAACACCAGCCAGCAAGGGGAAGGAGGGAACACCAGCCATCAAGGGCAGGAAGGGAACACCAGCTGGCAGAAGCAAGAAGGCACCACCATCTGCCAAGGGCAGGAAGGGGACAACAGCTGCCGAGGCCAATGTGAAGGAAACTGACACCGCAGGCAGGATGTATCTGGTGCCTCAGGCTGGAGCAGCATCTGGGCAAACAACACCAGCCATGGCACTTCAGCCATCCGAGGCTGGAGCCTCCCCCCACCACTGACAGCACCCCCACCTGCACCGCTGGCAGCACTGCCACCTACACCACCAGCAGCACCACTGCCAGCAGCAGCAGCCCCAGTGGGCAGCCATCCGAAGCTGCAGGGGAAGGGCTGGAGCCTCCCCCCATCACTGAAAGCACCGCCACCTGCAGCACAACTGCCATCCACTGAGCAGCCGTCACCGCCGGTGAGCAGTGTGCAGTCGTGCATACATGGGTTGGAGTGCGTCCTCGCCCCTGCAACACCTATAGGTGTGACACCCAGGTGAGAGACTGTGACCTTGCACCATCCAGGATCAGCATCACAGGGCACAAGACCCCTATTCCAGAACCAGTGGAAGAAGGTATCCACTCACCCCCTCATTGCCAGGATGAAGCACACTGGGCGTAAAGCCCCCTCCAGAACCAGTGGAGAAGCCATCCACTTGAGTAACTGTGGCCTTGCACTCCCCAGAACCATGCAGTGGAGAACCACCCACTTGAGAAACTGTGGCTTTGCACTCCCCAGGGCCAAGCAGTGGACAAACCACCCACTTGAGAGACTGTGGCTTTGCACTCCCCAGGACATCGCAGAGGGCATGTAGCCCCCTCCAGGAGCAATGGTGTTGTATCATCTTCCGGCTGATGTGCCCCCCCATTCCCTGTCCCCCTGAGGTGCCTGTGTGTTTTCGACCTGATGCTCCTGCAGTGTTCTCTCCATATTGAGGCAGGAGTCAAGTGTGACCTTGGCCTATGTGTTTTGGCCCTGTGGGACACGGACATTCTGGAGTGTGACTTGTCCCTCCTTCTGTATATATTGTACATACTGTTTATTGCTTTAAGGACATATATATCTAAATTTGTAATATTACACTCACTTTAATCAATTCCTTTTGTCCTTGCATTATTCCTAAGGGTTACGGGGTGGATATGTAATGTTGTTGCATCTGTTTGTGTTTATGGTGTTGGGGGTGGGGGTGGGAGTGGGGGTGGGGGTGGGTGTGTTGCATGTTGCGTGTGTGTGTCACTCTCTTTTTCCTCCCCCCTCCCTTGTGTGCAAGGTGTAGTACTCACCGTGGTTGTCTTCGACGTCGTTCGTGTTCCTGGTGTAGGAGGAGGTAGACCAGCATGTGCAGTTCGGGCTCCTTGGTGTTGTGGTTCTTCCTTGTGTGTCGAGAGGTGAGTCGTTTCCATTCTGTGTATTGTTTCCACCGTGCTTTTGATGGCGTTAGTACTGCCCCGGAAAAGGTGATGGGTTGGTGTGTCATAATAGTGTGGGCGGTACATTGTCTTCCGCCTGGCTGTTGGTGGTTATCGCCACGGTGTTTGTGGCTACCGCCATGGCAGTCGGAGTGTTAAAGTGGCTGTATGTGTTGGCGGTTTCTGCCGTGGTCAGAATTCAATTTTTCTTACCGCCGGCCTCTTGGCGGCATTACCGCTGCTTTATCACCGACTGCCAGGGTTGTAATGAGGGCCAAAATGTTGAACATTAGAATTATAAAATTGTGGGCGGTAAATTTGGTGTGATGACACATTTAGTCATCAGAGGAGGGATTGCTGAAGCAGATGTTTCCATTAGAAATTATTAATGAGTGTTTATGTATTTTGAATAATGAATTTTGTAGAAAATGAATAGCATAAAGAAAAATAATGCACACGTTTGAAAATGTGACCTCAAAGAATGTCCACCAGTGTTCACGAACTGTACTAATTGATGATTAATACTTACGAAATATGGAAAATGTATTAGATTAATATAGTAATATGTCATATTAAGGGTCATGAAGTATGCTTTAGCTTATTAATAGTAGGCCTTAACTTAGCGAGTGTCTTGGCTTAGGTTTGCCAAGCCCCATGGAGAAGCCATGGGCCGTATTTATACTTTTTGGCGCACAACTGCGCCAACGCAGTTGTGCGTCAAAAAATTTAACGCCGGCTAACGCCATTCCAAAGCGCCATGCGGGCGCCTTATTTATGGAATGACGTTAGCCGGCGGAGCTGCCTGGTGTGCGTAAAAAAAAATGACTTACACCAGGCAGCACCGGCGTAGGGGAAAATGGAGCTTGGGCGCCAAAAAATGGGGCAAGTCAGGCTGAGGCAAAATTTTCGCCTCAACCCGATTAGCGCCATTTTTTTAGACTCCCAACCCCCATTGAAATGACTCCTGTCTTAGCAAAGACAGGAGTCATGCCCCCTTGCCCAATGGCCATGCCCAGGGGACTTATGTCCCCTGGGCATTGTCATTGAGCATAGTGGCATGTAGGGGGGCACAAATCAGGCCCCCCTATGCCACCCAAAAAAAATATATATATACTTACCTGAACTTACCTTAAGTTCCCGGGGATGGGTCCCTCCATCCTTGGGCGTCCTCCTGGGGTGGGCAAGGGTGGCAGGGGGTGTCCCTGGGGGCATGGGAGGGCACCTCTGGGCTCCTTCCGAGCCCACAGGTCCCTTAACGCCTGCCCTGACCAGGCATTAAAACATTATGCTAAAGCGGCTGGACGTCATTTTTTTTTACCCGCCCACTCCCGGGCGTCATTTTTGCCCGGGAGTGTAAATACGGCGCACATGCCTCGGAGTCAATTTTTAGACGGGAACGCCTACCTTGCATATCATTAACGCAAGGAAGGTGTCCACGCTAAAAAATTATGCAAACTCCAAGATCTTTGGCGCTAGACGGGTCTAACGCCAAAGTATAAATATAGAGTTAGTTTTGCGTCGGATTTGCGTCCAAAAAAACGACGCAAATCCGGCGCAAACAGAGTATAAATATGCCCCCATATTTCTTCACGTTTAATAGAAAATGTTGACAGAGTGAACTAACTGTGGAATGTTCATTGTTTAATAAAATGCTTAGCAGAAGCTTTCCATGAGAACCGACTAACAGGAGACAGTGTCCTTAAACTGTATCGGACTGTATGTAATGTGTGCTATAGGTTCTTTCCCAGGACGCGAACAATGAAGACACTGACTGGAGAAGAAGATTATACAAATTTGATACCTGACGAGTCGGATGATGAGAACATCGTAAAGTGGACCAATCAACATTGTGTGAAGGATGAAATATTATAATTAATAGATTTGGTATAGAATCACTATTGGGTAGAGTAATAACGTACGATTAATTGACCAATTGGAAATTAGGGGATAGTTTGGGTGACGTTGATAGAACAATGCGACAGAAAGAAATTAGATGGAATCGAAGATTGCAAGACTAGAGAGAGATTTCTTTAGGCAGACCGTGTCTTCATGTTTGTCAGAATCACATTGAACGTTTTTCCACTTACCAGTTGATCACCATAGTGGGGAGCAATGAACAAAGATATCCAACCACTCCCCTCAATGATCCTCGTGGAGGGCAGCTCGTACTTGATGTCTCCAGAGGACCACCCAAGGGAATGCAGAATGGGATAAAATAATAAACTAGCCAACCGCTGGCCAACCTCTGCTCCCAGACTTCTTTTGTCTCTTCTTCAGAAATTTTTTGTGGCGTGGGCTGGGTAATATGCTGTGTTGCAAAGATACAAAGTATTACTTCAACTGCAAATGTTTCTGAATTCAATCGCATTCAGTTATCTAACATTCCAGTACCACACGTTCTTTACCACATATACCTGAGTCTTAATTCTGTGTCTTCGTTAGTGTGTTCTTTTTTGGTATAGAGAAACAACCAGTGATTCTGTTCCTCGAGTGCTCAGTTTTCCTTTCTACAGGAGCTGCACTAAGCACCTTTCTCTGTCTTTCCTCAGACACCAGTTCTTATGAACTAAGGAAGAAATTTGCTGTGAGAGTCTCTCCGAGTTGCTAACAATGTTCGGTTTCTCAGGGTAGTTACGGAGTGTTCAGTGCTAACTTTACTGAAAATCATATGGTCACCTCAGCATTAGCCTTCAATCTCTTGCACTATGTCTTGCTTGCATTAATATGCACTCACTTGCCAGAGAATAGTTCAATATGAATCTCTCTATTTAGATTGAGTCTAGACAGCGCGCATGCACTGTCTGCAAGACCTGATGGATGGAGTATAGGACTTTGCTCCCGCCTGCCGCTGCCTGCAACTTAACTTAGGTTGAAGGCAGTGTCACCCTTGTTTTTCTGCCTCCTAACTGGTTTGGCAGACAATACATCACTTCTTGTACTTGGCTGAGGAGCACCAGCCAAGTACAGTTTAATTACACCTGGAATGTGTTTCTGTTGCTTGCACAGACTATTTTTTTTGTTTCTTGCATGTTAGTTAGTAAGCACTCATGTTCATGCGTGCGGTTCGTTTTCCATGTTTGCCCTTCACTTGGTCCTTACTTTACATAATTCGTAATTACAAGTAATTTTGGCCCATAACTCAGCCTGTGGTGGTCCTAGAGCAATGGGACGACCACCAAAACATTCAGAACGATGTGCTCTTTCTGTTCAGAGCATCTTGTGGGGAAAACTGGGTTAGAGGGGGTCCAAAAATTATAACCTCTTTCACCATTTAATGCATATGTAAGCTCTTGTATAGCTGGAACTTTTTTTTTTTTTTTTTTTTTTAACAGCTGAGATGAGTTTGTGTTCTAAGGGCCTTGCTTGGCCTGCAAATGTGTAATTCAGAATGCTCTTCAAAGCCTGAAGGATGATAATTGTCCCAAGGCACTTCTAACAGAGTTGGCTCCACAGGGACATCTAGCCACAACCAGTGGTATTGCACCTTCTGCTAATGCACAAGCAGTTTATTTCTGAAAACGTTTTAATGTATACACAAACATAGTTTATTTCTGATAAAGGTTCAATGTACAAATGGCTAAATATTTCAGCCATTTAACTGAGGACCTGGTACTTCTCCAGACGTTTCTGGGTTTGGGGGATATTCTGAGCTTCTGATGTCAGAAGAAGTTCTGACAGTGTTCTGTTACACTGTACTCTGAGTGCTTTTGGATCCACAGGGACATCTAGCCACAGCCAGTGGTAACGCACCTTCTGCTGTTGACTCTATAGGGACACCTAGCCACCACCATTGATACTGCACCTTCTGCTGTTGACTCTACAGGAACATCTATCCACGATCAATGGTACTGCACCTTCTGCTGTTGACTCTACTGGAACATCTAGTAATGACCTGCGGCACTGCACCCTTGTACCACTGACTCCACAGTTAAATGATATTTAAAAGGTCTGCTAGGTCTGAAAATGTGTAATACACTATGCCCTCAAGTGTCTAATTACAAGGTTACAGTGCAATGTTCTTTATAATTCTTTTTTTATGTGATTATGCCCTTTAGGGGCATGACCCTGTTTCTTCCAAATGCTATTTTTACTGTTGTGCTCTGTTGGGCTGTTCAGACCAACACAGTCTAATGCCAAGTGTAGAATGCACAAACACAGTTTATTTCTGACAAAGGTTTATGGCCTGATTTAAGAGTTCTTAGCGCACCTTAGCGTCACCATAGTGTCATTTTCTTGACACTAAGGCACTGCTAAAGTGGCTTTTTCCATGCGCCATATTTACAAATTGTCGCGATGTATACATTGTGCCACTTTGTCAACCCCATGTGCCACATTATGCCTGTGCCAGGCATAATGTATGCAAGGGGGACATTCCCTGTTTAGAGGGACCGCAAAAATGGTGCAGGGAAATCTAAGAGATTTCCTTGCACCATTTTTTTCAGCACTTTCAATGCCTGCTCAGAGCACGCGTTAAAAGGAGCATGTCATTGAATACAATGGGCCCCTATGTATTCTGCAGGAATAGGCCCAAATTTTGGCACTTCTCCTTCAGAGTACATCAATAGCATCAAAAATCTTGATGTTATTGCCCCCTACTCTGCACCATGGTGTGACGTATCTTAGATACGGTGCACACAGGGTGGCAGTAGGGGGTCTCTAAGTGGTGCAAGGAAAGCGATGGTGCATTGGATGCAGCATCACTTTCCTTAAATCAGGCCCTTAATGTGCTGCATGGCTAAATATTTATAAGTTCCCAAATGAGAGGTTGTCATTATCATATACAACGCAAACAGCTCTATCTCTTGTTAATGCAAGACCTATTGCTTTGCAAATGCTTGTTTACCTAGGGTTCAAATTCCAGAATGTCCAGGCAACTGGCAGAAGATGGGAGACAGACTCCGACGTCATCCCTGAGGTGGAACCAGGCTGCCACAAGAGTTCTGAGTTGATGTGTCACTTTCTTTCCTCAGGACTGGGAGTACCTGATGTGCTCCGGAAGACCTTTGATTGCCTAGCCAGGCAGAGTCATGTTGGATGTGGTATTTATATTACTGTGAGGCAAGATGGGAGCCAAGATTTCCAAATCTCACACTCAGGTCAGAACCTTCCAGAGTCTCAAAGTCCTCACAGGGTTTTAATGGGCCTCAATGGGTGCTAAAAATACACCATAGCTGTGGCATCTTGACTTTATATGATCTCACACGTACCCTCATCCTTTATATAGAAATACTCATCGGGGCATATTTATACTCTGTTTGCGCCGAATGTGCGTCAACAATTTTGAGGCACATTTGGCGCAAATCTTGCCCCATATTTAAACTATGATGCCCGACCACGCAGATGTCAAAAAACCTCTGTGTGTGTCATGTTTTGGATGCGGGAAACCGCCTTGCGTTAATGACATGCAAGGTAGGCGTACCCGTCCAAAAAATGACTTTAAGGCCTGTGCGCCTTATTTATACTCCTTCATCATTTTGACGCACAGGAGTGGGCAGGCCTAAAAAATGGCGTAAAGCCTGATGTGCGCCGTTTTTTAATGCCTGGGTGAGGGCAGGCGTTAAGGAACCTGTGGGCTCACTTCCATGGTCTCAAATGCCCTTCCCTGCCCCCAGGGACACCCCCGGCCACCCTCGCCCACTCCAGGAGGACACCCATCCCAGGTAAGTGCATGTAAGTTGAGGTAAGTATTATTTAAAAAAAATTGAAAGTGGCACGGGGGCCTAATTTGCCCCCCCCTACATGCCACTGTGCCCAATGGGCATGCCCAGGGGACAGAAGTCCCCTGGGCATGGTCATTGGGCATGGACATTGGGCAAGGGGGCATGACTCCTGACTTTGCTAAGACAGGAGTCATTTCAATGGGGCTTGTGCGTCAAAAAATGGCGCAAGTCTGGTTTGAGCCATGATTTTTGACTCAAACCTGACTTGCACCATTTTTTGACGCACAACCCCCATTTTCCCCTACGCTGGCGCTGCCTGGTTTGAGTAATTATTTTTTTACTCTGACCAGCCCGCAGCGCCAGCTAACATCAATTCTTAAATAAGCAGCCCGCATGGCACGTAGGAATGGCGCAAACCAGTGCGGGCTACCACTATTCCAAAGCGCCAGCCAGGCACCTTATGTATGGAATGACTGTAGCCGGCGCTGCAGTCTGGTAAGCATCAAAATAAATGATGGTAACCAGGCAGCGGAGGCGAAGGGAAGACTGGGGGTTGTGCGCCAAAGAATGGTGCAAGTCAGGTTAGAGTAAAAAATGTTGGCTCTAACCTGACTAGCGTAATTGTTTGACGCACAACCTCCATGGAAATGACTCCTGTCTTAGCAAAGACAGCAGTCATGCCCCCCTGCCCAATGGCCATGCCCAGGGGACTTCTGTCCCCTGGGCATGGCCATTGGGCACAGTGGCATGTAGGGGGCCCACGTTAGGCCCCCCTGTGCCACTTCTAAATAAAAAAAAATACCTACCTCTACTTACCGTAGATGGGTCCCCCCCATCTATGGGTGTCCTCCAGGGGTGGGCCAGGGTGGCAAGGGGTGTCCCTGGGGGCAGGGAAGGGCATCTGTGGACTGCTTCCATGGTCAGAGACCATGGAAATGAGCCCACAGATCCCTTAACGCCTGCCCTGACCCAGGTGTTAAAAAATGGCGCTAAACCTGCAGAGTAATTTTTTAAGGCCCTACCCTCCTGTGCGTCTTTTGTGCACGGGAGTATAAATAAGGCACAAATGCCTTTGAGTCATTTTTTGCCCGAGAACGCCTACCTTGCATGTCATTAGCGCAAGGTAGGTTTCCACGGTAAAAAAATGACTCTCACTCCATTAATTTGGCGCTAGGCGGGTCTAGCGCCAAAGTATAAATATGGAGTTTTTTTCTTTTTTTTCATTCATTAGCTTTATTTCGGTACTAAAAATACCATAAAAGCTCATACTATAATACACATTTAAGAACAAAAAAACGTAATATAAAACACTCTGGCTAAAAAACATTCAAGAAAACAATTAAAAATATAAAAAACAGATTCTAAAACAAAATAAAATGTAATAAGGGTCCACCAATAAAAAAGGGCAGTATAAAGGCCTTCGCCCATTAGACTTGAGAAACAGAAAATAAAATGCTCGATATAACAATTTTTTTTAAATCAAGTATTCCCTGTAAACACAACATGTCCAATTATCTCTACAAACTTAGGCTTGTTTTGGTGTAATACATTGCAAGCTGCCCCTTAAATTCCTAGCTCTCACATACCAAATTGCCTCTAGGAATCTAGCCAGAGCACACACCACAACACAATGGGTGTTCGTTTTACAAATCCGTAGAGCTAAGTGGCGATTGTTAAAACCCATGGATCTACAAAGTGGTACAATCCATTTAGTCCGCTGTTTGGCATATGCAGGACAAAAAAATAGCACATGGGCAATACATTCAGGTAACCCACAACCCATTGGGCATAGGTCTTGTTGATTATTCTGTTTAGACCATCTACAAGTAAAAGTGCCCAATGGTAAGAGTTAGGTTTGCGCTGAATTTGCGTAAAACAAAATGATGCTAATTTCCCATAAACAGAGTATAAATATGCCCCTTAGAACATTGTTATACCAACGGACAGAAGACATGAGCGCTCTTGTATTTTCTTTTAAAGAAAAACAATATCTAAACCTGTCAAGGTCCCAGAGATATTTACGCAGGAGCAGAATGCAACCGCTCACCACCCTTACTTTGCTACAGCAAATGGCAGGTGAACCACATGATGAACTGACTCAAAGCAAGAGGGGAGGGGATTAGGAAGGAGATACTGGGGAGTGGGGAGAGACATGGTTTTGATTAGTTAATGGCCCTCTGTTGTTGAAATGGATCATGTACTTTTAGTCTCTATATTGATACTAAAGGTTCTCCTACCTGAAATGCTGACCTAAGATTGTCAACAGCAGATAATTAACTTTACACTCACCGAATGTGAAATTGCAAAAGGGGTTTTTAGGGAAATCGTTGACCACAACTATAAGTTTGCAAAGGAGCCTAATAACACTTTCACCCAGAATTTGACAATACATACAGCAGACAGTGGTTATTCCCCAATCTAGCACAACATTATGGACTGCTTGAATTACTGCAATACCTTGTACTTTCAAGGTAAATCTGATCCTGATTTATCTGTTATTCATTCACTTAGAGCAAGGGGGTTGGGATTCCCAGGAGGTCAGTATTTTGAATCTTACATCAGATGACTGTGGCAAACTTGCAAATATGTTATCTTATAAAGTCTTTTTAACAGTTTTTTGTTCTAGCATCAGAAGTTATCAACAATTTTCTTTAAAAGTTTCCTCCACTGGATAAACTTTACTACAGCAGGTAATAAACTATTAAAATATCTGGACAATCTAATGCAAACACACTTTCACCCAAGTTTTTGTCTGTCCCTTAGAATAAATCAGCAGTCTCACAATGGTGTGGGATTTTTATCCAAGCATTTTTTCTCTGTCAAACTCACTCTTGATCACCCTACAAAAAGAGGATTACTTCAGAGTATTTTAGCAAGACGTCTATGATCTTTAAATCCAAAGAGATCTAGGCAAGACACTCCAAAGGAATAAGATACTCCTGCCAGGTCTGGAAGCTCCATAATCAGCAGTTGGGGAAGGAATTTGGTCTTCTTTAAATAGTCTGAGGAAATGCAATCTTAATTCAGCTCTCAGGGGAATGCCTGTCTGACTCAGCTCTTGGGCCACACCTGCCTGAATCAGCTCTTGGACCACACTCATTTAACTCAACTCTCTGGCCACACCCTCCTGCCTCAGCTTTCAAAATGACCACTGAGGCCTTGCCGAAGTCCTGCTCTTACTGTACTTCTATGCCTTAAGCCAGCGCACAAACTGGTACAGGGCACTTCTTTGCTAGACCTTGGTGTATGCATGAACCTTGGAGTGTCGTGCAGTTGCTCGTAATCTACGCTTGCTTCAACACTTTTATATAATCTAGGGAGGCCCTTGAAACCCCTCTGTATATGGGCCATATAACCAAACAACAATGCAGTTATAAATAAGGGACAGATGTAGTGTATATCCTTTTGTTCAACAGTGAAATTATCAATTAATCACTGGACAGAAGTTTTATTATTTCATATTCTATTTTTATTATTTTTGTTTATCTCTCTTTCTCTCACACTTGGAATTTACAACATAAAACATACAAAAAACATCTACACATATAACTGTGCTCATTTTTGTCCCCTATACAACTCATGCAGCCCCCCACAACACTGCTTTACATTGCTGGTGGTGCCTCTGCGCAGACTGGGAGACTAAAACCTGAAGGAAAACATGCAAGCCAGCCCTTGAAGGGCATTATGGGGTTCTTCCTCAACATAGTAGTGAATAATAGAACCCATTTTCGGGGCCCTGCGTCTTTCCTTTTTTTTCTTTTCAGATGGGTGCCTTAGTCCCACCTGAGCCATCCAGATGCAGCCTCTCAGAGTCAGGGCCACAGGAGGAGCCCTAAGGCACCTGTAGTCTCGGCTGGATCCCTCGCTCATGGCCTATTTCACTGGCTAACGCAGGAGGAAGCCACTCACCGTTCCCTTGCCCGTGTGAAGTGTAGGTAAGCACTGCCTCTTGGTGGCCCTCCTTCTTCTGTGTCCCAGAGATTGATTCCCAGGCCCCAGCTCAATCCTGCTGCCAAAAGAACCTCTAGGGGCAGGGGCTCCACACACTCCCCTCTCCCCAACAATTGTTTAGGTCTTCCTTGCGCAGACCAACGGGCACTGGTATTTATTCAAGACACAGCAAGATACAATAGAGCACCTTGTGCTTGTTCTCTCAAAAAGAGCAAAGGTCAAGAATCTTTAAAACTGCATAGCCTCTGCCCTTGATGAAAAATTGTGAAGATCTTTGGCTCATGTTAATCCTAGTGGTAAGATCTAGCGACTAGGAGTAGCCTCAGCAGACTTCATGGCCTACAAAAAGTGCACACTGCAAAGAGCTGGTTTCATTGGCTCCCAGCACCAGGTTTTTCTCCCTGGCCTATTTCCTGGTTCCCTTCTCTTTCTGGTGGGGCACAGAAGTCCCGGTGTTCCCCAACTGGTCCTCAAGGGGCATAAGTGGGGCCAGTATCTCTGGCTCTGGAGAGACCCATTTAGTCCTGGGATCAGCTGCAGACATTAGTCCAGCAGGGCATCAGTTGGCTTCTCCATTCACAGTGTTGCTGCCATTGCTGTCCATGTGCCGGCGTCTTTCTCCACATCATGTTCTGGGGTTGCCACTTTCATGCCTAGTGCCAGCCAGGGTGGGAAACCATTTGCTTAACCATAAAAATGGTTCTGGTCAGTTCATCCCTTTACCCTGGTGTAGGAGACTGGCCTGGTGTGTAGTAGGTATCTATGGTGCTTACACCCTATACCAGGTCCAGTTAACCCTTATTATTGTAGTGTAGGCAGTGTCTCGAAGTCAGGCTCTCTAGACGTAGCTGTGGATGAGCAGACATGCAAAGCTCATGCAATACCACTGCAGTCACACAGTACTCACACACATGAAAGAAAATACTTAGTGTTACAAAAATAAAGGTGCTTTATTTTGGTGACACAAATACCAAAAATACCATAGAGACTATACTCCCTTAGAAGGTAAGTAATACACAAATTATATACACTAGTATGCAGAAATAGGCATTCGAAAACAGTGCAATTAGTGAAAATCACAATAGTTAGAAATGGACCTGGGAGAGCGCAAACCATATACCTAGAAAGTAGAATGTAAAAGTCGGTCTCCCAACTAGGCAAGAGTAGTGTGTAGAGGGGAGCTGGGAGTACTTAGAAAGTCCAAAGGTAAGTACCAGAACCCACCCCACTGACCAAGAAAGCAGGAGCAAATCACAGTAGGTTTCCTAGAAAAAACACACAGAAATGAGAAGAATTATGCAAGAACAGAAGAGACTGCAACACACCAACAGTGAATTCCCGAACAAGAAGCTGTGTGGAAGAAGGGGACCAAGTCCAAGAAGCATAGAAGAGTCCAGGAAGAACGGGAGCCCCTGCTAACCCAGATGAAGGACTAAAAGTAGAAACACTGGTGGAGAAGAAAAGTCAGTACTGCACCCAAGAAGAAGAAGTTGGGTTCCTGGAGGGTGTAAGTGATGTCCCACACCAGATGGAGGATTGCAGTCTGGTTTGCGTCGCTGGAGTCCGCCAAAGTGAAAAATGGCACTACCCAGGACCAGGAAGGACCAGGTGGACTCTACCTCGGAAGGGGAGTCAGAGGGAGCCCACAGCAACTCAGAGAACCCACAGAAGACCAGGCAGTGCACACAGGAGTCCACAGGACGGGGACAAGAAAGTTGCAGAAGAGGCCCACGCAGCACTACGACTAAGGCTCCCATGCCACTGGAGAACCACCAGGATCAAGTGCTGGGGACCAGAGCTACAAGATGCATCTAGGACTTTGAGGAAGGGTGCCAACAAGCCTTGGCAGCTGCAAAACACGCAGTGCACAGGGGTACTGTCTTGCGTGGGGAGGCAGGATGTTACCTCCACCAAAGTTGGATAGTTGGACGAGAGGACCATTGGGACTACTTCAGTCCACCACCGCGATGCAGGATCCATCCACGCAGCTCTGCAGGAGAGGGGATCCCTGCAGCCGGTCATCATTGCAGTTGGTTCCTGGTGAAGCAGGGGAGCTACTCCATCACCCGAAGGGAGATTCCTTCACTCTTCTGGTGCAGGCTTAAGGCGGGCCGTCCTCTGAGAATGCACGACGAGGAAACAGTTGCAATTGCTGGCAGGAGCCAGAGATACAATGTTGTAGAAGGCGTCTTTCTTCTTTGATGCAGCTTGTAGAGTTCCTGGAGGGTCCAGATGCAGTTTCTTCAGTGAGAAGTCAAAGTGGAGAGTGAAGAGGATTCCTGCTGGATTCTTGCAATCTGAATCTGAGGAACCACCCAAAGGAGAGACCCCAAATTGTCCTGAAAGGGGGATTGGTAACCAAACCAGGTAAGCACCTATCAGGGGAGGGCTGTGACATCACCTACTGGCATTGGCCAGTCAGATGCTCCCAGAGTTCCCTGCCAACCTTGAATCCAAGATGGCAAAACCCAGGGGCCCTCTGGAGGAGCACTGATCACCACCCCTGGGGTGGTGGTGGACAGGGGAGTGGTCACTTCTCTTTCCTTTGCCCAGTTCTGTGCCAGAGCAGGGACTGGCGTCCCTGAACCGGTGTAGACTGGTTTATGAAAGGAGGGCACTAAATGTGCCCTTCAGAGCATTTCCAGTGGCTTGGGGATATCTACCCCTCCCAAGCCATGTAACACCTATTGCGAAAGGGAGAGGGTGTAACATCCCTATCCCAAAGGAAATCCTTTGTTCTGCCTTCCTGGGCTCAAGCTTTTCAAGCAACAGGAGGGCAGAAACCTGTCTGTGAGGTGGCAGCAGCTGGGACTGCCTGGAAAACCTCAGAAGGCTGAAATGGCAATACTGGGGGTCGCCTAAGGAGCCCCAGAGACCATGGAATCATACAACCAATGTTTGCAAAAGCCTTGGAGTATGATTCCAACATGTTTGATACCAAAACATGTCTATGTTCGGAGTTATTATTATGTAGCTGGACATAGATATTGACCTATGTCCCTGCACTCATGAAGTCTGGGAAAATGGTCCTGTAGGTCGTGGGGGCACCTCTGCTAGTGCAGAGGTGCCCTCACACACAGGTACTTTGCACCCTGCCCTCAGGGCTGGAGGGCCTGCTATAGGGGTAACTTATAAGTGACCTGGTGCAGTGCAAATGGCAGTGAAAGGGTGCTTGAACCTTTTCACGCAGGCTGCAATGGCAGTCCTGCAGAAGCCTTTGCATGGATTCCCTATGGGTGGCAAAATATATACTGCAGCCCATACAGATCACCTGGAACCCCAGTGCCCTGGGTACCTAGGTACCATATACTAGGGACTTATAAGGGGGCATCAGTATGCCAATTGTGGGTGAAACACTGTGTTAACGGTAGCCAACAACCACATTTAAGGGAGAGAGAGCATAATCAATGGGGTACTGGTTAGCAGGATCCCAGTGAACACAGTTAAGCATATTGACATCAGGCAGAAAATGGGGGTAACCATGCCAAGGAAGAGGGTACTTTCCTTCACATGGGTTTGGCTCCAACCTGGCTAGTAAAACAAAGGCACGAAAAGCTTGGTGTCAGCTTTCCTTGTGCATCCCTTGAAGTGAAATCAGGGCAGGGCATGGCTTCTTCCCAGCCATTCTTTGAGGAAGACACACTCCCTTCCACACCCAGGCCCCTATGTTTCCTCTGGGACTCCAATATACATTTTCCAGCGGTAGAGCCATCAACAGCTCAGGCAGCTGGCCACTCACAGAAAGGCCACAGAAATTTTAGTAATTGAAATGCCAACTCTCTAAAAGTGGTATTTCCCTAATAATAATTCAAATCCAGCTACATCATTAAAGTGGATTTTAAATTACAATATAAATGAGTGAAGATGTATTTCCCTTGCTGCTACCAATCTGAATTTATCATTTATTAATTGTAACAATGTAGCCCAATGATTCCCTAAGTATTCAGCCAGCCTTGTTACAGTAATACACCAGTAAAAATGGCAATATTTCACTTTAAGGGCACGTTCAACATTACTTTCTACCTGTCCGGCCTTTATGGTCAATAAGGCCAATATGTTGGTGACGTATTCATATATAAAAGAAGGTTTAAGCCAGTCTAAAAAGGGTATTATGACAGGCCAAATTTCAGTTTAAAACTGCCACAGGCTGGTTACTTGTGTGCAGCTATCAGGCTGCGCATGACTGTAGTCTCTCACATGTTCAAATGTAACTAGTCCAGTGCCCCTTACCATTGCTGCATTGTAGCATCCTTATCTTAAAAGGCAAAAGCTGACAGTAAACATGTGCAGTCCATATACCATGAAATTACTGTGCGTGAGACTCGGGTAATAGACACATCCACACTAAGGTGCATATTTATAATGCCCTAGCGCCACCTTGCTCGACATTAACATCATTATTGTTTATGTTAATGTGGCCCAACGAGGCAGAAATCCCGATGCCGTATTTACAGGGTGGTGCAATGCATGCATCTTATGACCAACACTTTTGATACCCCACAGGCTTTTTTCAAATTGAAATCGTGGTACCTAAATTGATAAATGCCACATGATTAGCAGCTAAATTTTGCATGCTCTCTTAGTGAATATTCTTCCATTTACACATGTGGAAGAAACATTGTCCTTCTACTAGATAATTTAATTTTTTTGTACTTGAGGGTCAAGCGGCCTTTAGATGATCTATACAGATTATCTTACCTGTATCTTTTACACTGAATGCCACATTTTTTGTTTGTTACTATTTTTGTTTGTTAACAGGCTTTTCATGTTGCTCTCTGAATTATTGCTGCAGCTGGGAGACAGTTAAAAGATTACACCATAGGACTAAATATTCTTGTGTCACTATCTTTTCATATGCACAGATATACTTGGTGCTTACTACCAGTCACACTGATTAGAACTAGTGGATTTTTAAAGCGTGTTTCTTGTACAACAACACAATTTTTCATTTGGTGTATTTTCTGTCAAATATAATAGAATACTACTATTGTGAAATATATCCCACTTGAAGTTTTAATGGGCATGCATGGATTTACTTTGAGGAGTATCGTATTGGTTACATTGGTTACATACGTTATTCTTTTTAATGTAATAATTGACCCTGACAAAGGTTGTTCATATTCCATTGAATATCGTTTGTCTTGGTTGTTTTGTAACTAAATCAGTCACTACTTGGGCCATCTGATGGATACCATTCGGATTAACATAGGTTCAATTTTAGGATTTCTTTCAAGTTTCAAAATCGAATTGGGAACTGAGACTGCGTTATACATGAACACCAATCATGTGATAAAGGAATGTTGTCTTCTATTGCAGTGCACGGAGGCACAATATGATACTGGCTACTTATTTATAACTCAGTTTCATGGCTCACTCTGTTCTTTCTTCTCCTCATCTCTGGGGTGAAAAAAAAGATGTATCTCGGGTCCAAGAAGTTCGGCTACTGCAGATGCCCGTGCATAGAAACCGCTTTCTTGCAATATCCACCATTCAACACATTTGCCTTGGTGATGGGTCTTTCTTTCGATGTTTTCATCACATAAACTCATGAGTGATACAATTATTTATCACCTAAGTGTTGGACTAATGGTCACAAATACAGTTATAAATTTCCCTGTTTTCGTCAATATTCAAAACCTGAAATTATTGTATATTCATTTTTGAAGCCTTACGAAAGTCTTGATGGCAAAACATGTGTCGGTTGTTAATAACATTCTGGAATCTTCATTCTTTTGAAGAATAAACCATACATTTTCAACTATACAACTTGGGGACTTCATGTACTTGTGTTGCGACATTTTTAATTTTCTGGATTTCTGCAGAGTGCCCTGGTAACTTCTGCAAAATAGATATAGGAACAGTACACCAAATTCCTAGAGAAACAAAAGAACAACTTCAAAAAGTGTTTCTGTTTTTAGATTATTATTTTAGTAAGTTATACAAACCTGTTGTGTTAAATAATTATTTTAGTTTCTTATACTTATAGGATGGCTGAACAGAGTATTTTGCCACCATCCACTTTCTTACCTGCTCTTGGGGAACCAGTACTTCAATCCAATAGATAGTAGAATATGTTTTTTTACCTATAAGTTAGCAATAGGAGGGGACAAATATGGACCAATAAGGAAGCAGGTAATCCTTCAACATCATTTAGAAGCTGAAGGATCCTTCCTGAAGGGTATGTGATGACTTACCTGAGGGATCATTGGTTTTTGGAGATTGTCAAGCTGTAAATGTATACAAAATGTCGTTAATAATGCTTGATAAACATTTCAATTCACAAAGTAAGTATTGTTTTCAAAAGGCACAAGAGTTTTTTATGTGCTCAGAGAGAGGATGAAAACATTTAGAGTTATGTGGCAAAGTAAGAAGATTAGTTATTTCTTGCCAATTCCAGGATTTGACAGTCAGTTTGATTAGGGATAACATTGTATGTTGTGCAAACAATTAACGGGTTAAAGAAAACTTGTTGGCAAATGTTAGTCTTGGCATCCTTGGTGTGGTCTCCCCTAACTTTTTGCCTCTGTTTCCCGGGTTGGTGATGTGTGCTGGACTCTGTTTTTGCTGTTTTTGATACTCTGGGCACAATGCCATTGCTAATCTGTGCAAAAGTGCAAGTGCTCCTATGTAAAGTGTATTGCAAATTGGCTTTCCATGATTGAAATATTTGATTTACTAGTGAGTCCCTAGTATAGGGCATTAGAGGTGCCCAGGGCCTGTAATTCAAATGCTACTAGTGGACCTGCAGCACTGGTTGTGCCACCCACATGAGTAGCCCTGTAAACATGGCTCAGACCTGCCACTGCAGTGTCTGTGTGTGCAGTTTGAAACTGCCAATTCGACTTGGCAAGTGTACCCACTTGCCAGGCCTAAACATTCCCTTTTTCTACATGTAAGGCACCCCTAAGGTAGGCCCTAGGTAGCCCCATGGGCAGGGTGCAGTGTATATTTAAGGTTGGACATATTCTAGTGTGCCAAATTCGGTTTTCACTGTCTCTCTCTCTTCGGTTAACATGGGGTCTGTCTTTAAATATTATTAAATGTTTTTAGATTGTGTATTTGAAAATGCCACTTTTAGAAAGTCGTTTCTGGTCCAGGGAAGACCTGGCCTGGCAGTTTGGGCTGGACTGTTCCCATGGTTAACAGGGTCAAGACTGATTTGCATATGGCTTGGTCCAAACTGGAATGGCATGGCAAGCAAAAAAACTGATGGATTAAACCCAGATCTGTGACGGGGTGAAAGTTTGATTTGTTCTGCATTCCATCCATCATCTGTTGTTTTTACTTTTAGAAAGCAGGCATTTTCTTGCTTAAACCATTCTGTAACCCTGCCTGTTTGTTGATTCCTTGTCTGGGTCAGTTTGACAGTTGGGCTGTTTTGCACCTCTCCTCTAGACAGTGACACAAAGGGACCTGGGGTTTAGCCTGCATATCCCGATGAGCCATCTGAGCTGGAGGGGAAGGGAGAAGTGGTCACTTACACCTGAATGGGCTGTGCCTGCCCTCACACAATGCAGTCTCCAACCCCTTGGTGTGTGTCTGGGGCTTGGCCTGGGCAAGGCAGGATCTTACAAACAAGAGAGATTTTTCTTTGAAGTTTGCCTACTTCAAAGGCAGAAAGGGGTACAAGTAGAGGACCCAAAACCCCTGAAAAGTAGACCACTTCTAGGTTCAAGAGGAACCTCTGCTAAGGATAAGATCTGAAGAGCTGAGGAGAAGTGCTGCCCCTGCCTGTGACTGTGCTTTGTTGGTCTATCTTGCAGTCGCTGCTTCTGCCTGTGGAAGGAGACAAAGACTGGACTTTGTATTATATTCATGCTTGAGAAGAATCTCCAAGGGCTTGGACTGAGCTTGCCCCCTGTTCTGAAGTCTCAGGGCCATCAAAGATTTCCTCTACCAGCACCAGGACTCTCTGCTGGGACTCCTGCCAAGTGGTGCCCTATCCAGTTCCTGGGCCCTTGAAAGGAGAAGTTGGTGACAAACCAAGGAAACTGACTTCAGCCAACTCTGGACTGACGCTAATACTGATGCCGCTTGCAACCGAAGGCATGGTCCTCACTGGAGTGTGACGACACCACAGCTCTGACGCCGCTGCAGCACTGCCGAAGTCCGCGACTCTGTAGAAGTCTCCATCCCACGTCATGACCGCCGGATATCGGCTCTGCCCGAAGAACCCGGATTCACCACTTCGCACCGACGCCGCCTCACCTCCACCACTCTGCAGCAAGGACACGAAGCCTCTTCGGGATGCCTCTGCTCCTTTGCCCGGCAGCACCGAAACCGTCTCACCCCTGAAGACACAGACACGGAGGATGAGGAGCAAGTGCTACCGCAACGACAGCCTGGGGATAGAAGCATCGCAAATGAGGGTAGACAGAGACGGAACCACATTGCAACCAAATACTTTGGCAGGTGCATGGCAACCATGACCACACTCACTAATGTCAGACACACAGCCCAGATTTGTAGTGAAACAAACAAAACTTTTTTATTTCTAAACTATAAAAGATATAGAATAGTACTGTATGCCACAGTCTTGAATTGTCAATTGTAATTTAAGACACATTAAATGCATGTGCCTTATTCAGAGTACAGTTTGGTGGCTCACACCCTCCTCCTACTGCGGCCACCATGGCTCATTCCTGGTGGGTCCCCTGACCCCTGCCATGCCAGGCTACTCCGCAGCACACGGGAATCGCTGGCAGGCACACTGCTTATGGTTGACCCCTCCTCGCTGTCCTGCTGGGTTTCTCCTGTGCCCCTTGCAGCCTGTCTCTCTCCATTAGGTCTACCGCATGGCTGATGTGGCCAAGTCCCGTGCCACATCCCCTGCGAAATGCCCAAGTTCAATCTGGAGGCTGACTGTACGTCTTGACATGCATGTGGTATTAGTGGCAAGGCACCCAATGGATGCTGCCAGTCTGTCAAAGCAGGTAACAGGTTCAGTGACCAAATGTTCAATGGCCTGTGTCAGGTTCCCCAGATGTGGTTCATGTGGTGGAACTGACTGTCCACATTTGCCATCCCATGGGTCATTGTGGTCTGCAGTCTTCCCTGATTGAATGAGCGTAGCTCGTGCGCTGCTACTAATTACTTCACGCCAAGCCATTTGATCCACAGGCAAGCGCATTAGATATATCCGCTGCCGTTAAGAACCCATTTGATAATTTTCTACATTAACAGATTTTCTTTGCAATGGAACGGGCCACATTGTTAGAACTATTTGTTCTATCTTATTTCATTCTAACTAGCCGCTTCACTGAAGTATACGCCTTGGAATCTTCATCAGGCTTAATACTAGCACGGAAGCATCCTAAACACCTAAAAACGGAAACCTACTTGTTTGTCCTTGTGAGAAAGTAGCCTCTTTCTAGCCTTGTTACCCCCACTTTTGGCCTGTTTGTGAGTATATGTCAGGTGTTTTCACTGTCTCACTGGGATTCTGCTAGCCAGCACCTAGTGCTCATAGTGAAAACCCTATGTTTCCAGTATGTTTGTTATGTGTCACTGGGACCCTGCTAGCCAGGACCCCAGTGCTCATAAGTTTGTGGCCTATATGTATGTGTTCCCTGTGTGATGCCTAACTGTCTCACTGAGGCTCTGCTAACCAGAACCTCAGTGGTTATGCTCTCTCTTTACAAATTGTCACTAACAGGCTAGTGACCAATTTCACCAATTTACATTGGCATACTGGAACACCCTTATAATTCCCTAGTATATGGTACTGAGGTACCCAGGGCATTGGGGTTCCAGGAGATCCCTATGGGCTGCAGCATTTCTTTTGCCACCCATAGGGAGCTCTGACAATTCTTACACAGGCCTGCCACTGCAGCCTGAGTGAAATAACGTCCACGTTATTTCACAGCCATTTACCACTGCACTTAAGTAACTTATAAGTCACCTATATGTCTAACCTTTACCTGGTAAAGGTTGGGTGCTAAGTTACTTAGTGTGTGGGCACCCTGGCACTAGCCAAGGTGCCCCCACATCGTTCAGGGCAAATTCCCCGGACTTTGTGAGTGCGGGGACACCATTATACGCGTGCACTGTACATAGGTCACTACCTATGTACAGCGTCACAATGGTAACTCCGAACATGGCCATGTAACATGTCTAAGATCATGGAATTGTCACCCCAATGCCATTCTGCCATTGGGGAGACAATTCCATGATCCCCCGAGTCTCTAGCACAGACCCGGGTACTGCCAAACTGCCTTTCCGGGGGTTTCACTGCAGCTACTGCTGCTGCCAACCCCTCAGACAGGTTTCTGCCCTCCTGGGGTCCAGCCAGGCTTGGCCCAGGAAGGTAGAACAAAGGACTTCCTCAGAGAGAGGGTGTTACACCCTCTCCCTTTGGAAAAAGGTGTCAGGGCTTGGGAGGAGTAGCCTCCCCCAGCCTCTGGAAATGCTTTGATGGGCACAGATGGTGCCCATCTCTGCATAAGCCAATCTACACCGGTTCAGGGATCTACAGCCCTGCTCTGGCGCAAAACTGGACAAAGGAAAGGGGAGTGACCACTCCCCTGACCTGCAACTCCCAGGGGAGGTGCCCAGAGCTCCTCCAGTGTGCTCCAGACCTCTGCCATCTTGGAAACAGAGGTGCTGCTGGCACACTGGACTGCTCTGAGTGGCCAGTGCCAGCAGGTGACATCAGAGACTCCTTCTGATAGGCTCTTACCTGTGTTGCTAGCCTATCCTCCTTCCTAGGTAGCCAAACCTCCTTTTCTGGCTACTTAGGGTCTCTGCTTTGGGGAATTCTTTAGATAACGAATGCAAGAGCTCATCAGAGTTCCTCTGCATCTCTCTCTTCACCTTCTGCCACGGAATCGACCGCTGACTGCTCAGGAAGCCTGCAAAACCGCAAAAAAGTAGCAAAGACGACTACTGCAACCTTGTATCGCTGATCCTGCCGCCTTCTCGACTGTTTTCCTGGTGGTGCATGCTGTGGGGGTAGTCTGCCTCCTCTCTGCACTAGAAGCTCTGAAGAAATCTCCTGTGGGACGACGGAATCCTCCCCCTGCAACCGCAGGCACCAAAAGACCTGCTTCACCGGTCCTCTGGGTCCCCTTTCAGCACGACGAGCGTGGTCCCTGGAACTCCAAGTGACTCCCACAGTCCAGTGACTCTTCAGTACAAGTTTGGTGCAGGTAAGTCCTTGCCTCCCCACGCTAGACTGCATTGCTGGGTACTGCGTGATTTGCAGCTGCTCCGGCTCCTGTGCACTCTTCCAGGATTTCCTTTGTGCACAGCCAAGCCTGGGTCCCCGACACTCTAACCTGCAGTGCACAACCTCCTGAGTTGTCCTCCGGCGTCGTGGGATCTCCTTTCGTGACTTCGGGTGAGCTCCGGTTCATTCGCTCCTCTTTGTAGTGCCTGTTGCGGCTCTTCTGCGGGTGCTGCCTGCTTCTGTGAGGGCTCCCTATCTTGCTGGGCACCCCCTCTGTCTCCTCACACAATTGGCGACATCCTGGTCCCTCCTGGGCCACAGTAGCATCCAAAAAGCCTAACCGCGACCCTTGCAGCTAGCAAGGCTTGTTTACGGTATTTCTGCGTGGGAACACCTCTGCAAGCTTCTTCACGACATGGGACATCCATCCTCCAAAGGGGAAGTTCCTAGTCCTCTTCGTTCTTGCAGAATTCACAGCTTCTACCATCCGGTGGCAGCTTCTTTGCATCCTCAGCTGGCATTTCCTGGGCATCTGCCCAATCTCGACTTTGTCGCAACATTTGGACTTGGTCCCCTTGTTCCACAGGTACTCTCATCCGGAAATCCACCTTTGTTGCATTGCTGGTGTTGGTCTTCCTTGCAGAATTCCCCTATCACGACTTCTGTGCTCTCTGGGGAACTTAGGTGCACTTTACACCTACTTTTCAGGGTCTTGGGGTGGGCTATTTTTCTAACCCTCACTGTTTTCTTACAGTCCCAGCGACCCTCTACAAGCTCACATAGGTTTGGGGTCTATTTGTGGTTCGCATTCCACTTTTGGAGTATATGGTTTGTGTTGCCCCTATACCTATGTGCTCTCATTGCAACCTATTGTGACTGTACATTGCTTGCATTACTTCCTTTTGCTATTACTGCATATTTTTGGTATTGTGTACATATATCTTGTGTATATTTGCTATCCTCATACTGAGGGTACTCACTGAGATACCTTTGCTATATTGTCATAAAAATAAAGTACCTTTATTTTTAGTATATCTGTGTATTGTATTTTCTTATGATATTGTGCATATGACACCAGTGGTATAGTGGGAGCTTTGCATGTCTCCTAGTTCAGCCTAAGCTGCTCTGCTAAGCTACCCTTTTCTATCAGCCTTAGCTTCTAGAACACCTCTTCTACACTAATAAGGGATAACTGGACCTGGTGTAGAGTGTAAGTACCCCTTGGTACACACTACAAACCAGGCCAGCCTCATACAGTCCTGCTCTGCAGTTCCACAGGTGACTTTCAGCCCACATGTATAGAGAATTCTTCTCATGTTGGCCTGAGTTTAATTTATCTCTATCCTGAGCGCTATACTTCTGTATTGTCATCTTGCTCTCTGGAGTGTCCATATTGATTAGAGCTTTCTTCTTTTTTCTACTAAGGGAAAAAAAAATATTTATCCTTATTGACAACAAAGCCTATTTTGACGTATTTTCTTGGAAAATGGAACAGCCTTAATACCAGGCCGATATAACAGGTACTACACACAAAAAAGAACAATAAATACGATCTTATTGTAACTAATTTCACCATTTACTTGGGTGCACTTGGTTTTAACTTGGGAACAATTAGATCTTTCATTTTTACACCAGGCTAATCTTTCTTTGTTTACTTTAGATCCCCCTAACATTTTAATAGCTGCCTGACAACAATTATCCTCACAATATTATTTGTATTGGAGAATTAACTCACTTTCACATGATTTGCCTATAACTAGTATATCGCATGACTAAATACGGACCAAATATATGTCCATACATATTATCTAGATAAATAAATCTCTCTTTTTTGTTTGTTTGTCATATAAAAACCAGTATTGAAAATTTCTGGAGCACAAACGTTATATGTATATACTTCCCTTTATCAGATATCACGTCAATATGTTCCATACATATCCAGAATTGGACACAAGTGATGACCAGGACTTTCAGCTGTAAGGACTATACCAACATTAAACTGTAATATTTGGAACGGCCCTGATGAAGGTGACTTTAATAATAGAGGAACACCGAAACGCGCGTAGGCCCTCTGTTCCTACTGTATTTCATAGATCGAATAACTACGTTATTATCATTCGTTTATTTTTCTTTTTTATGCCATAGACTCTGTTAGTATCAGAATACAGACTGTTATCTTAATCCTGTTAGATTTGCATTTCTTTTTTCTCGTTCATTGATAGGTAATTGATTGCCATTTTTGTTCATTATTGTTAATGCACCGTTTTTTTGTTATATCAGGACCATTTGAGTCCCTTTTTCTGTAAATTTGTCTGTTTTATTCCTTAGGCTTCTTCTAGCCTGGTATGATTGAGGTATAAAAAGAAAAAAGGGAGCACACTGCCTCACACTCAAGCAAAAGGTTAGCCCCAATGCATCATGGTAAATGCAGTCACTTCGTTTGGTGCTGAAAAAGTAATCAAAAGTCTTTCACCTAAGTAGGTGCAGCAAGTGCTGTGTATCTCTGGACACGTGTTTCTAGGTTTAGCCCGTCATCAGCAGAGAGCAGCCAAGTCTGTGGGGTTGCTTGAAATGCCGCCAAAAGTCTTCTCGGGTTTATGTACCACTCACTGGCGCACAGGTGCCTCTCCAGAGCTCGTCAGCTCGTTAGCTCAAGGGAGCAGTCATTGGACAAAAAGAAAAAAGGGAGCACACTGCCTCACACTCAAGCAAAAGGTTAGCCCCAATGCATCATGGTAAATGCAGTCACTTCGTTTGGTGCTGAAAAAGTAATAAAAAGTCTTTCACCTAAGTAGGTGCAGCAAGTGCTGTGTATCTCTGGACACGTGTTTCTAGGTTTAGCCCGTCATCAGCAGAGAGCAGCCAAGTCTGTGGGGTTGCTTGAAATGCCGCCAAAAGTCTTCTCGGGTTTATGTACCACTCACTGGCGCACAGGTGCCTCTCCAGAGCACGTCAGCTCGTTAGCTCAAGGGAGCAGTCATTGGACAAAAAGAAAAAAGGGAGCACACTGCCTCACACTCAAGCAAAAGGTTAGCCCCAATGCATCATGGTAAATGCAGTCACTTCGTTTGGTGCTGAAAAAGTAATCAAAAGTCTTTCACCTAAGTAGGTGCAGCAAGTGCTCTGTATCTCTGGACACGTGTTTCTAGGTTTAGCCCGTCATCAGCAGAGAGCAGCCAAGTCTGTGGGGTTGCTTGAAATGCCGCCAAAAGTCTTCTCGGGTTTATGTACCACTCACTGGCGCACAGGTGCCTCTCCAGAGCTCGTCAGCTCGTTAGCTCAAGGGAGCAGTCATTGGACAAAAAGAAAAAAGGGAGCACACTGCCTCACACTCAAGCAAAAGGTTAGCCCCAATGCATCATGGTAAATGCAGTCACTTCGTTTGGTGCTGAAAAAGTAATCAAAAGTCTTTCACCTAAGTAGGTGCAGCAAGTGCTGTGTATCTCTGGACACGTGTTTCTAGGTTTAGCCCGTCATCAGCAGAGAGCAGCCAAGTCTGTGGGGTTGCTTGAAATGCCGCCAAAAGTCTTCTCGGGTTTATGTACCACTCACTGGCGCACAGGTGCCTCTCCAGAGCTCGTCAGCTCGTTAGCTCAAGGGAGCAGTCATTGGACAAAAAGAAAAAAGGGAGCACACTGCCTCACACTCAAGCAAAAGGTTAGCCCCAATGCATCATGGTAAATGCAGTCACTTCGTTTGGTGCTGAAAAAGTAATCAAAAGTCTTTCACCTAAGTAGGTGCAGCAAGTGCTGTGTATCTCTGGACACGTGTTTCTAGGTTTAGCCCGTCATCAGCAGAGAGCAGCCAAGTCTGTGGGGTTGCTTGAAATGCCGCCAAAAGTCTTCTCGGGTTTATGTACCACTCACTGGCGCACAGGTGCCTCTCCAGAGCACGTCAGCTCGTTAGCTCAAGGGAGCAGTCATTGGACAAAAAGAAAAAAGGGAGCACACTGCCTCACACTCAAGCAAAAGGTTAGCCCCAATGCATCATGGTAAATGCAGTCACTTCGTTTGGTGCTGAAAAAGTAATCAAAAGTCTTTCACCTAAGTAGGTGCAGCAAGTGCTCTGTATCTCTGGACACGTGTTTCTAGGTTTAGCCCGTCATCAGCAGAGAGCAGCCAAGTCTGTGGGGTTGCTTGAAATGCCGCCAAAAGTCTTCTCGGGTTTATGTACCACTCACTGGCGCACAGGTGCCTCTCCAGAGCTCGTCAGCTCGTTAGCTCAAGGGAGCAGTCATTGGACAAAAAGAAAAAAGGGAGCACACTGCCTCACACTCAAGCAAAAGGTTAGCCCCAATGCATCATGGTAAATGCAGTCACTTTGTTTGGTGCTGAAAAAGTAATCAAAAGTCTTTCACCTAAGTAGGTGCAGCAAGTGCTGTGTATCTCTGGACACGTGTTTCTAGGTTTAGCCCGTCATCAGCAGAGAGCAGCCAAGTCTGTGGGGTTGCTTGAAATGCCGCCAAAAGTCTTCTCGGGTTTATGTACCACTCACTGGCGCACAGGTGCCTCTCCAGAGCTCGTCAGCTCGTTAGCTCAAGGGAGCAGTCATTGGACAAAAAGAAAAAAGGGAGCACACTGCCTCACACTCAAGCAAAAGGTTAGCCCCAATGCATCATGGTAAATGCAGTCACTTCGTTTGGTGCTGAAAAAGTAATCAAAAGTCTTTCACCTAAGTAGGTGCAGCAAGTGCTGTGTATCTCTGGACACGTGTTTCTAGGTTTAGCCCGTCATCAGCAGAGAGCAGCCAAGTCTGTGGGGTTGCTTGAAATGCCGCCAAAAGTCTTCTCGGGTTTATGTACCACTCACTGGCGCACAGGTGCCTCTCCAGAGCTCGTCAGCTCGTTAGCTCAAGGGAGCAGTCATTGGACAAAAAGAAAAAAGGGAGCACACTGCCTCACACTCAAGCAAAAGGTTAGCCCCAATGCATCATGGTAAATGCAGTCACTTCGTTTGGTGCTGAAAAAGTAATCAAAAGTCTTTCACCTAAGTAGGTGCAGCAAGTGCTGTGTATCTCTGGACACGTGTTTCTAGGTTTAGCCCGTCATCAGCAGAGAGCAGCCAAGTCTGTGGGGTTGCTTGAAATGCCGCCAAAAGTCTTCTCGGGTTTATGTACCACTCACTGGCGCACAGGTGCCTCTCCAGAGCTCGTCAGCTCGTTAGCTCAAGGGAGCAGTCATTGGACAAAAAGAAAAAAGGGAGCACACTGCCTCACACTCAAGCAAAAGGTTAGCCCCAATGCATCATGGTAAATGCAGTCACTTCGTTTGGTGCTGAAAAAGTAATCAAAAGTCTTTCACCTAAGTAGGTGCAGCAAGTGCTGTGTATCTCTGGACACGTGTTTCTAGGTTTAGCCCGTCATCAGCAGAGAGCAGCCAAGTCTGTGGGGTTGCTTGAAATGCCGCCAAAAGTCTTCTCGGGTTTATGTACCACTCACTGGCGCACAGGTGCCTCTCCAGAGCACGTCAGCTCGTTAGCTCAAGGGAGCAGTCATTGGACAAAAAGAAAAAAGGGAGCACACTGCCTCACACTCAAGCAAAAGGTTAGCCCCAATGCATCATGGTAAATGCAGTCACTTCGTTTGGTGCTGAAAAAGTAATCAAAAGTCTTTCACCTAAGTAGGTGCAGCAAGTGCTGTGTATCTCTGGACACGTGTTTCTAGGTTTAGCCCGTCATCAGCAGAGAGCAGCCAAGTCTGTGGGGTTGCTTGAAATGCCGCCAAAAGTCTTCTCGGGTTTATGTACCACTCACTGGCGCACAGGTGCCTCTCCAGAGCTCGTCAGCTCGTTAGCTCAAGGGAGCAGTCATTGGACAAAAAGAAAAAAGGGAGCACACTGCCTCACACTCAAGCAAAAGGTTAGCCCCAATGCATCATGGTAAATGCAGTCACTTCGTTTGGTGCTGAAAAAGTAATCAAAAGTCTTTCACCTAAGTAGGTGCAGCAAGTGCTGTGTATCTCTGGACACGTGTTTCTAGGTTTAGCCCGTCATCAGCAGAGAGCAGCCACGTCTGTGGGGTTGCTTGAAATGCCGCCAAAAGTCTTCTCGGGTTTATGTACCACTCACTGGCGCACAGGTGCCTCTCCAGAGCTCGTCAGCTCGTTAGCTCAAGGGAGCAGTCATTGGACAAAAAGAAAAAAGGGAGCACACTGCCTCACACTCAAGCAAAAGGTTAGCCCCAATGCATCATGGTAAATGCAGTCACTTCGTTTGGTGCTGAAAAAGTAATCAAAAGTCTTTCACCTAAGTAGGTGCAGCAAGTGCTGTGTATCTCTGGACACGTGTTTCTAGGTTTAGCCCGTCATCAGCAGAGAGCAGCCAAGTCTGTGGGGTTGCTTGAAATGCCGCCAAAAGTCTTCTCGGGTTTATGTACCACTCACTGGCGCACAGGTGCCTCTCCAGAGCTCGTCAGCTCGTTAGCTCAAGGGAGCAGTCATTGGACAAAAAGAAAAAAGGGAGCACACTGCCTCACACTCAAGCAAAAGGTTAGCCCCAATGCATCATGGTAAATGCAGTCACTTCGTTTGGTGCTGAAAAAGTAATCAAAAGTCTTTCACCTAAGTAGGTGCAGCAAGTGCTGTGTATCTCTGGACACGTGTTTCTAGGTTTAGCCCGTCATCAGCAGAGAGCAGCCAAGTCTGTGGGGTTGCTTGAAATGCCGCCACTGGCGATGCACCTGTGTGCCTACTGAATGGTACAAAAACCTGTAAAGACGTTTGGCTGCATTTCAAGCGACCCCTTCAGTTACATACGCTCTCTGCTGATGACGGCCGAAAGCCAGAAACACGTGTCCAGAGATACGGCACTCGCTGCACCTACCTTAGGTGAAAGACTTTCTACAGCGATACGGCACTTGCTGCACCTACTAAGGGTGAATAATTTTTTGAAAAATTCTTGCTATTTATATTTAAATGACTGCATTTACCATGATGCCTTGGGGCTATTTTCCGCTTGAATGCAAGGCAGTGTGCTCCCTTTTTCTTTTTGGATGTCTAAATGACGGCTCCCGTGAGCCTCTTGCTGACGAGCACTGGCGATGCACCTGTGTGCCTACTGAGTGGTACAAAAACCTGTAAAGACGTTTGGCGGCATTTCAAGCGACCCCTTCAGTTACATACGCTCTCTGCTGATGACGGCCGAAAGCCAGAAACACGTGTCCAGAGATACGGCACTCGCTGCACCTACCTTAGATGAAAGACTTTCTACAGCGATACGGCACTTGCTGCACCTACTAAGGGTGAATAATTTTTTGAAAAATTCTTGCTATTTATATTTAAATGACTGCATTTACCATGATGCCTTGGGGCTATTTTCCGCTTGAATGCAAGGCAGTGTGCTCCCTTTTTCTTTTTGGATGTCTAAATGACGGCTCCCGTGAGCCTCTTGCTGACAAGCACTGGCGATGCACCTGTGTGCCTACTGAGTGGTACAAAAACCTGTAAAGACGTTTGGCGGCATTTCAAGCGACCCCTTCAGTTACATACGCTCTCTGCTGATGACGGCCGAAAGCCAGAAACACGTGTCCAGAGATACGGCACTCGCTGCACCTACCTTAGGTGAAAGACTTTCTACAGCGATACGGCACTTGCTGCACCTACTAAGGGTGAATAATTTTTTGAAAAATTCTTGCTATTTATATTAAAATGACTGCATTTACCATGATGCCTTGGGGCTATTTTCCGCTTGAATGCAAGGCAGTGTGCTCCCTTTTTCTTTTTGGATGTCTAAATGACGGCTCCCGTGAGCCTCTTGCTGACGAGCACTGGCGATGCACCTGTGTGCCTACTGAGTGGTACAAAAACCTGTAAAGACGTTTGGCGGCATTTCAAGCGACCCCTTCAGTTACATACGCTCTCTGCTGATGACGGCCGAAAGCCAGAAACACGTGTCCAGAGATACGGCACTCGCTGCACCTACCTTAGGTGAAAGACTTTCTACAGCGATACGGCACTTGCTGCACCTACTAAGGGTGAATAATTTTTTGAAAAATTCTTGCTATTTATATTTAAATGACTGCATTTACCATGATGCCTTGGGGCTATTTTCCGCTTGAATGCAAGGCAGTGTGCTCCCTTTTTCTTTTTGGATGTCTAAATGACGGCTCCCGTGAGCCTCTTGCTGACGAGCACTGGCGATGCACCTGTGTGCCTACTGAGTGGTACAAAAACCTGTAAAGACGTTTGGCGGCATTTCAAGCGACCCCTTCAGTTACATACGCTCTCTGCTGATGACGGCCGAAAGCCAGAAACACGTGTCCAGAGATACGGCACTCGCTGCACCTACCTTAGGTGAAAGACTTTCTACAGCGATACGGCACTTGCTGCACCTACTAAGGGTGAATAATTTTTTGAAAAATTCTTGCTATTTATATTTAAATGACTGCATTTACCATGATGCCGTGGGGCTATTTTCCGCTTGAATGCAAGGCAGTGTGCTCCCTTTTTCTTTTTGGATGTCTAAATGACGGCTCCCGTGAGCCTCTTGCTGACGAGCACTGGCGATGCACCTGTGTGCCTACTGAGTGGTACAAAAACCTGTAAAGACGTTTGGCGGCATTTCAAGCGACCCCTTCAGTTACATACGCTCTCTGCTGATGACGGCCGAAAGCCAGAAACACGTGTCCAGAGATACGGCACTCGCTGCACCTACCTTAGGTGAAAGACTTTCTACAGCGATACGGCACTTGCTGCACCTACTAAGGGTGAATAATTTTTTGAAAAATTCTTGCTATTTATATTTAAATGACTGCATTTACCATGATGCCTTGGGGCTATTTTCCGCTTGAATGCAAGGCAGTGTGCTCCCTTTTTCTTTTTGGATGTCTAAATGACGGCTCCCGTGAGCCTCTTGCTGACAAGCACTGGCGATGCACCTGTGTGCCTACTGAGTGGTACAAAAACCTGTAAAGACGTTTGGCGGCATTTCAAGCGACCCCTTCAGTTACATACGCTCTCTGCTGATGACGGCCGAAAGCCAGAAACACGTGTCCAGAGATACGGCACTCGCTGCACCTACCTTAGGTGAAAGACTTTCTACAGCGATACGGCACTTGCTGCACCTACTAAGGGTGAATAATTTTTTGAAAAATTCTTGCTATTTATATTTAAATGACTGCATTTACCATGATGCCTTGGGGCTATTTTCCGCTTGAATGCAAGGCAGTGTGCTCCCTTTTTCTTTTTGGATGTCTAAATGACGGCTCCCGTGAGCCTCTTGCTGACGAGCACTGGCGATGCACCTGTGTGCCTACTGAGTGGTACAAAAACCTGTAAAGACGTTTGGCGGCATTTCAAGCGACCCCTTCAGTTACATACGCTCTATGCTGATGACGGCCGAAAGCCAGAAACACGTGTCCAGAGATACGGCACTCGCTGCACCTACCTTAGGTGAAAGACTTTCTACAGCGATACGGCACTTGCTGCACCTACTAAGGGTGAATAATTTTTTGAAAAATTCTTGCTATTTATATTTAAATGACTGCATTTACCATGATGCCTTGGGGCTATTTTCCGCTTGAATGCAAGGCAGTGTGCTCCCTTTTTCTTTTTGGATGTCTAAATGACGGCTCCCGTGAGCCTCCTGCTGACGAGCACTGGCGATGCACCTGTGTGCCTACTGAGTGGTACAAAAACCTGTAAAGACATTTGGCGGCATTTCAAGCGACCCCTTCAGTTACATACGCTCTCTGCTGATGAGGGCCGAAAGCCAGAAACACGTGTCCAGAGATACGGCACTCGCTGCACCTACCTTAGGTGAAAGACTTTCTACAGCGATACGGCACTTGCTGCACCTACTAAGGGTGAATAATTTTTTGAAAAATTCTTGCTATTTATATTTAAATGACTGCATTTACCATGATGCCTTGGGGCTATTTTCCGCTTGAATGCAAGGCAGTGTGCTCCCTTTTTCTTTTTGGATGTCTAAATGACGGCTCCCGTGAGCCTCTTGCTGACGAGCACTGGCGATGCACCTGTGTGCCTACTGAGTGGTACAAAAACCTGTAAAGACGTTTGGCGGCATTTCAAGCGACCCCTTCAGTTACATACGCTCTCTGCTGATGACGGCCGAAAGCCAGAAACACGTGTCCAGAGATACGGCACTCGCTGCACCTACCTTAGGTGAAAGACTTTCTACAGCGATACGGCACTTGCTGCACCTACTAAGGGTGAATAATTTTTTGAAAAATTCTTGCTATTTATATTTAAATGACTGCATTTACCATGATGCCTTGGGGCTATTTTCCGCTTGAATGCAAGGCAGTGTGCTCCCTTTTTCTTTTTGGATGTCTAAATGACGGCTCCCGTGAGCCTCTTGCTGACGAGCACTGGCGATGCACCTGTGTGCCTACTGAGTGGTACAAAAACCTGTAAAGACGTTTGGCGGCATTTCAAGCGACCCCTTCAGTTACATACGCTCTCTGCTGATGACGGCCGAAAGCCAGAAACACGTGTCCAGAGATACGGCACTCGCTGCACCTACCTTAGGTGAAAGACTTTCTACAGCGATACGGCACTTGCTGCACCTACTAAGGGTGAATAATTTTTTGAAAAATTCTTGCTATTTATATTTAAATGACTGCATTTACCATGATGCCTTGGGGCTATTTTCCGCTTGAATGCAAGGCAGTGTGCTCCCTTTTTCTTTTTGGATGTCTAAATGACGGCTCCCGTGAGCCTCTTGCTGACGAGCACTGGCGATGCACCTGTGTGCCTACTGAGTGGTACAAAAACCTGTAAAGACGTTTGGCGGCATTTCAAGCGACCCCTTCAGTTACATACGCTCTCTGCTGATGACGGCCGAAAGCCAGAAACACGTGTCCAGAGATACGGCACTCGCTGCACCTACCTTAGGTGAAAGACTTTCTACAGCGATACGGCACTTGCTGCACCTACTAAGGGTGAATAATTTTTTGAAAAATTCTTGCTATTTATATTTAAATGACTGCATTTACCATGATGCCTTGGGGCTATTTTCCGCTTGAATGCAAGGCAGTGTGCTCCCTTTTTCTTTTTGGATGTCTAAATGACGGCTCCCGTGAGCCTCTTGCTGACGAGCACTGGCGATGCACCTGTGTGCCTACTGAGTGGTACAAAAACCTGTAAAGACGTTTGGCGGCATTTCAAGCGACCCCTTCAGTTACATACGCTCTCTGCTGATGACGGCCGAAAGCCAGAAACACGTGTCCAGAGATACGGCACTCGCTGCACCTACCTTAGGTGAAAGACTTTCTACAGCGATACGGCACTTGCTGCACCTACTAAGGGTGAATAATTTTTTGAAAAATTCTTGCTATTTATATTTAAATGACTGCATTTACCATGATGCCTTGGGGCTATTTTCCGCTTGAATGCAAGGCAGTGTGCTCCCTTTTTCTTTTTGGATGTCTAAATGACGGCTCCCGTGAGCCTCTTGCTGACAAGCACTGGCGATGCACCTGTGTGCCTACTGAGTGGTACAAAAACCTGTAAAGACGTTTGGCGGCATTTCAAGCGACCCCTTCAGTTACATACGCTCTCTGCTGATGACGGCCGAAAGCCAGAAACACGTGTCCAGAGATACGGCACTCGCTGCACCTACCTTAGGTGAAAGACTTTCTACAGCGATACGGCACTTGCTGCACCTACTAAGGGTGAATAATTTGTTGAAAAATTCTTGCTATTTATATTTAAATGACTGCATTTACCATGATGCCTTGGGGCTATTTTCCGCTTGAATGCAAGGCAGTGTGCTCCCTTTTTCTTTTTGGATGTCTAAATGACGGCTCCCGTGAGCCTCTTGCTGACGAGCACTGGCGATGCACCTGTGTGCCTACTGAGTGGTACAAAAACCTGTAAAGACGTTTGGCGGCATTTCAAGCGACCCCTTCAGTTACATACGCTCTATGCTGATGACGGCCGAAAGCCAGAAACACGTGTCCAGAGATACGGCACTCGCTGCACCTACCTTAGGTGAAAGACTTTCTACAGCGATACGGCACTTGCTGCACCTACTAAGGGTGAATAATTTTTTGAAAAATTCTTGCTATTTATATTTAAATGACTGCATTTACCATGATGCCTTGGGGCTATTTTCCGCTTGAATGCAAGGCAGTGTGCTCCCTTTTTCTTTTTGGATGTCTAAATGACGGCTCCCGTGAGCCTCTTGCTGACGAGCACTGGCGATGCACCTGTGTGCCTACTGAGTGGTACAAAAACCTGTAAAGACATTTGGCGGCATTTCAAGCGACCCCTTCAGTTACATACGCTCTCTGCTGATGAGGGCCGAAAGCCAGAAACACGTGTCCAGAGATACGGCACTCGCTGCACCTACCTTAGGTGAAAGACTTTCTACAGCGATACGGCACTTGCTGCACCTACTAAGGGTGAATAATTTTTTGAAAAATTCTTGCTATTTATATTTAAATGACTGCATTTACCATGATGCCTTGGGGCTATTTTCCGCTTGAATGCAAGGCAGTGTGCTCCCTTTTTCTTTTTGGATGTCTAAATGACGGCTCCCGTGAGCCTCTTGCTGACGAGCACTGGCGATGCACCTGTGTGCCTACTGAGTGGTACAAAAACCTGTAAAGACGTTTGGCGGCATTTCAAGCGACCCCTTCAGTTACATACGCTCTCTGCTGATGACGGCCGAAAGCCAGAAACACGTGTCCAGAGATACGGCACTCGCTGCACCTACCTTAGGTGAAAGACTTTCTACAGCGATACAGCACTTGCTGCACCTACTAAGGGTGAATAATTTTTTTAAAAATTCTTGCTATTTATATTTAAATGACTGCATTTACCATGATGCCTTGGGGCTATTTTCCGCTTGAATGCAAGGCAGTGTGCTCCCTTTTTCTTTTTGGATGTCTAAATGACGGCTCCCGTGAGCCTCTTGCTGACGAGCCATGGCGATGCACCTGTGTGCCTACTGAGTGGTACAAAAACCTGTAAAGACGTTTGGCGGCATTTCAAGCGACCCCTTCAGTTACATACTCTCTCTGCTGATGACGGCCGAAAGCCAGAAACACGTGTCCAGAGATACGGCACTCGCTGCACCTACCTTAGGTGAAAGACTTTCTACAGCGATACGGCACTTGCTGCACCTACTAAGGGTGAATAATTTTTTGAAAAATTCTTGCTATTTATATTTAAATGACTGCATTTACCATGATGCCTTGGGGCTATTTTCCGCTTGAATGCAAGGCAGTGTGCTCCCTTTTTCTTTTTGGATGTCTAAATGACGGCTCCCGTGAGCCTCTTGCTGACGAGCACTGGCAATGCACCTGTGTGCCTACTGAGTGGTACAAAAACCTGTAAAGACGTTTGGCGGCATTTCAAGCGACCCCTTCAGTTACATACGCTCTCTGCTGATGACGGCCGAAAGCCAGAAACACGTGTCCAGAGATACGGCACTCGCTGCACCTACCTTAGGTGAAAGACTTTCTACAGCGATACGGCACTTGCTGCACCTACTACGGGTGAATAATTTTTTTAAAAATTCTTGCTATTTACATTTAAATGACTGCATTTACCATGATGCCTTGGGGCTATTTTCCGCTTGAATTCAAGGCAGTGTGCTCCCTTTTTCTTTTTGGATGTCTAAATGACGGCTCCCGTGAGCCTCTTGCTGACGAGCACTGGCGATGCACCTGTGTGCCTACTGAGTGGTACAAAAACCTGTAAAGACGTTTGGCGGCATTTCAAGCGACCCCTTCAGTTACATACGCTCACTGCTGATGACGGCCGAAAGCCAGAAACACGTGTCCAGAGATACGGCACTCGCTGCACCTACCTTAGGTGAAAGACTTTCTACAGCGATACAGCACTTGCTGCACCTACTAAGGGTGAATAATTTTTTGAAAAATTCTTGCTATTTATATTTAAATGACTGCATTTACCATGATGCCTTGGGGCTATTTTCCGCTTGAATGCAAGGCAGTGTGCTCCCTTTTTCTTTTTGGATGTCTAAATGACGGCTCCCGTGAGCCTCTTGCTGACAAGCACTGGCGATGCACCTGTGTGCCTACTGAGTGGTACAAAAACCTGTAAAGACGTTTGGCGGCATTTCAAGCGACCCCTTCAGTTACATACGCTCTCTGCTGATGACGGCCGAAAGCCAGAAACACGTGTCCAGAGATACGGCACTCGCTGCACCTACCTTAGGTGAAAGACTTTCTACAGCGATACGGCACTTGCTGCACCTACTAAGGGTGAATAATTTTTTGAAAAATTCTTGCTATTTATATTTAAATGACTGCATTTACCATGATGCCTTGGGGCTATTTTCCGCTTGAATGCAAGGCAGTGTGCTCCCTTTTTCTTTTTGGATGTCTAAATGACGGCTCCCGTGAGCCTCTTGCTGACGAGCACTGGCGATGCACCTGTGTGCCTACTGAGTGGTACAAAAACCTGTAAAGACATTTGGCGGCATTTCAAGCGACCCCTTCAGTTACATACGCTCTCTGCTGATGAGGGCCGAAAGCCAGAAACACGTGTCCAGAGATACGGCACTCGCTGCACCTACCTTAGGTGAAAGACTTTCTACAGCGATACGGCACTTGCTGCACCTACTAAGGGTGAATAATTTTTTGAAAAATTCTTCCTATTTATATTTAAATGACTGCATTTACCATGATGCCTTGGGGCTATTTTCCGCTTGAATGCAAGGCAGTGTGCTCCCTTTTTCTTTTTGGATGTCTAAATGACGGCTCCCGTGAGCCTCTTGCTGACGAGCACTGGCGATGCACCTGTGTGCCTACTGAGTGGTACAAAAACCTGTAAAGACGTTTGGCGGCATTTCAAGCGACCCCTTCAGTTACATACTCTCTCTGCTGATGACGGCCGAAAGCCAGAAACACGTGTCCAGAGATACGGCACTCGCTGCACCTACCTTAGGTGAAAGACTTTCTACAGCGATACGGCACTTGCTGCACCTACTAAGGGTGAATAATTTTTTGAAAAATTCTTGCTATTTATATTTAAATGACTGCATTTACCATGATGCCTTGGGGCTATTTTCCGCTTGAATGCAAGGCAGTGTGCTCCCTTTTTCTTTTTGGATGTCTAAATGACGGCTCCCGTGAGCCTCTTGCTGACGAGCACTGGCGATGCACCTGTGTGCCTACTGAGTGGTACAAAAACCTGTAAAGACGTTTGGCGGCATTTCAAGCGACCCCTTCAGTTACATACGCTCTCTGCTGATGACGGCCGAAAGCCAGAAACACGTGTCCAGAGATACGGCACTCGCTGCACCTACCTTAGGTGAAAGACTTTCTACAGCGATACGGCACTTGCTGCACCTACTAAGGGTGAATAATTTTTTGAAAAATTCTTGCTATTTATATTTAAATGACTGCATTTACCATGATGCCTTGGGGCTATTTTCCACTTGAATGCAAGGCAGTGTGCTCCCTTTTTCTTTTTGGATGTCTAAATGACGGCTCCCGTGAGCCTCTTGCTGACGAGCACTGGCGATGCACCTGTGTGCCTACTGAGTGGTACAAAAACCTGTAAAGACGTTTGGCGGCATTTCAAGCGACCCCTTCAGTTACATACGCTCTCTGCTGATGACGGCCGAAAGCCAGAAACACGTGTCCAGAGATACGGCACTCGCTGCACCTACCTTAGGTGAAAGACTTTCTACAGCGATACGGCACTTGCTGCACCTACTAAGGGTGAATAATTTTTTGAAAAATTCTTGCTATTTATATTTAAATGACTGCATTTACCATGATGCCTTGGGGCTATTTTCCGCTTGAATGCAAGGCAGTGTGCTCCCTTTTTCTTTTTGGATGTCTAAATGACGGCTCCCGTGAGCCTCTTGCTGACGAGCACTGGCGATGCACCTGTGTGCCTACTGAGTGGTACAAAAACCTGTAAAGACGTTTGGCGGCATTTCAAGCGACCCCTTCAGTTACATACGCTCTCTGCTGATGACGGCCGAAAGCCAGAAACACGTGTCCAGAGATACGGCACTCGCTGCACCTACCTTAGGTGAAAGACTTTCTACAGCGATACGGCACTTGCTGCACCTACTAAGGGTGAATAATTTTTTGAAAAATTCTTGCTATTTATATTTAAATGACTGCATTTACCATGATGCCTTGGGACTATTTTCCGCTTGAATGCAAGGCAGTGTGCTCCCTTTTTCTTTTTGGATGTCTAAATGACGGCTCCCGTGAGCCTCTTGCTGACGAGCACTGGCGATGCACCTGTGTGCCTACTGAGTGGTACAAAAACCTGTAAAGACGTTTGGCGGCATTTCAAGCGACCCCTTCAGTTACATACGCTCTCTGCTGATGACGGCCGAAAGCCAGAAACACGTGTCCAGAGATACGGCACTCGCTGCACCTACCTTAGGTGAAAGAATTTCTACAGCGATACGGCACTTGCTGCACCTACTAAGGGTGAATAATTTTTTGAAAAATTCTTGCTATTTATATTTAAATGACTGCATTTACCATGATGCCTTGGGGCTATTTTCCGCTTGAATGCAAGGCAGTGTGCTCCCTTTTTCTTTTTGGATGTCTAAATGACGGCTCCCGTGAGCCTCTTGCTGACGAGCACTGGCGATGCACCTGTGTGCCTACTGAGTGGTACAAAAACCTGTAAAGACGTTTGGCGGCATTTCAAGCGACCCCTTCAGTTACATACGCTCTCTGCTGATGACGGCCGAAAGCCAGAAACACGTGTCCAGAGATACGGCACTCGCTGCACCTACCTTAGGTGAAAGACTTTCTACAGCGATACGGCACTTGCTGCACCTACTAAGGGTGAATAATTTTTTGAAAAATTCTTGCTATTTATATTTAAATGACTGCATTTACCATGATGCCTTGGGGCTATTTTCCGCTTGAATGCAAGGCAGTGTGCTCCCTTTTTCTTTTTGGATGTCTAAATGACGGCTCCCGTGAGCCTCTTGCTGACGAGCACTGGCGATGCACCTGTGTGCCTACTGAGTGGTACAAAAACCTGTAAAGACGTTTGGCGGCATTTCAAGCGACCCCTTCAGTTACATACTCTCTCTGCTGATGACGGCCGAAAGCCAGAAACACATGTCCAGAGATACGGCACTCGCTGCACCTACCTTAGGTGAAAGACTTTCTACAGCGATACGGCACTTGCTGCACCTACTAAGGGTGAATAATTTTTTGAAAAATTCTTGCTATTTATATTTAAATGACTGCATTTACCATGATGCCTTGGTGCTATTTTCCGCTTGAATGCAAGGCAGTGTGCTCCCTTTTTCTTTTTGGATGTCTAAATGACGGCTCCCGTGAGCCTCTTGCTGACGAGCACTGGCGATGCACCTGTGTGCCTACTGAGTGGTACAAAAACCTGTAAAGACGTTTGGCGGCATTACAAGCGACCCCTTCAGTTACATACGCTCTCTGCTGATGACGGCCGAAAGCCAGAAACACGTGTCCAGAGATACGGCACTCGCTGCACCTACCTTAGGTGAAAGACTTTCTACAGCGATACGGCACTTGCTGCACCTACTAAGGGTGAATAATTTTTTGAAAAATTCTTGCTATTTACATTTAAATGACTGCATTTACCATGATGCCTTGGGGCTATTTTCCGCTTGAATTCAAGGCAGTGTGCTCCCTTTTTCTTTTTGGATGTCTAAATGACGGCTCCCGTGAGCCTCTTGCTGACGAGCACTGGCGATGCACCTGTGTGCCTACTGAGTGGTACAAAAACCTGTAAAGACGTTTGGCGGCATTTCAAGCGACCCCTTCAGTTACATACGCTCACTGCTGATGACGGCCGAAAGCCAGAAACACGTGTCCAGAGATACGGCACTCGCTGCACCTACCTTAGGTGAAAGACTTTCTACAGCGATACAGCACTTGCTGCACCTACTAAGGGTGAATAATTTTTTGAAAAATTCTTGCTATTTATATTTAAATGACTGCATTTACCATGATGCCTTGGGGCTATTTTCCGCTTGAATGCAAGGCAGTGTGCTCCCTTTTTCTTTTTGGATGTCTAAATGACGGCTCCCGTGAGCCTCTTGCTGACAAGCACTGGCGATGCACCTGTGTGCCTACTGAGTGGTACAAAAACCTGTAAAGACGTTTGGCGGCATTTCAAGCGACCCCTTCAGTTACATACGCTCTCTGCTGATGACGGCCGAAAGCCAGAAACACGTGTCCAGAGATACGGCACTCGCTGCACCTACCTTAGGTGAAAGACTTTCTACAGCGATACAGCACTTGCTGCACCTACTAAGGGTGAATAATTTTTTGAAAAATTCTTGCTATTTATATTTAAATGACTGCATTTACCATGATGCCTTGGGGCTATTTTCCGCTTGAATGCAAGGCAGTGTGCTCCCTTTTTCTTTTTGGATGTCTAAATGACGGCTCCCGTGAGCCTCTTGCTGACGAGCACTGGCGATGCACCTGTGTGCCTACTGAGTGGTACAAAAACCTGTAAAGACGTTTGGCGGCATTTCAAGCGACCCCTTCAGTTACATACGCTCTATGCTGATGACGGCCGAAAGCCAGAAACACGTGTCCAGAGATACGGCACTCGCTGCACCTACCTTAGGTGAAAGACTTTCTACAGCGATACGGCACTTGCTGCACCTACTAAGGGTGAATAATTTTTTGAAAAATTCTTGCTATTTATATTTAAATGACTGCATTTACCATGATGCCTTGGGGCTATTTTCCGCTTGAATGCAAGGCAGTGTGCTCCCTTTTTCTTTTTGGATGTCTAAATGACGGCTCCCGTGAGCCTCTTGCTGACGAGCACTGGCGATGCACCTGTGTGCCTACTGAGTGGTACAAAAACCTGTAAAGACGTTTGGCGGCATTTCAAGCGACCCCTTCAGTTACATACTCTCTCTGCTGATGACGGCCGAAAGCCAGAAACACGTGTCCAGAGATACGGCACTCGCTGCACCTACCTTAGGTGAAAGACTTTCTACAGCGATACGGCACTTGCTGCACCTACTAAGGGTGAATAATTTTTTGAAAAATTCTTGCTATTTATATTTAAATGACTGCATTTACCATGATGCCTTGGGGCTATTTTCCGCTTGAATGCAAGGCAGTGTGCTCCCTTTTTCTTTTTGGATGTCTAAATGACGGCTCCCGTGAGCCTCTTGCTGACGAGCACTGGCGATGCACCTGTGTGCCTACTGAGTGGTACAAAAACCTGTAAAGACGTTTGGCGGCATTTCAAGCGACCCCTTCAGTTACATACGCTCTCTGCTGATGACGGCCGAAAGCCAGAAACACGTGTCCAGAGATACGGCACTCGCTGCACCTACCTTAGGTGAAAGACTTTCTACAGCGATACGGCACTTGCTGCACCTACTAAGGGTGAATAATTTTTTGAAAAATTCTTGCTATTTATATTTAAATGACTGCATTTACCATGATGCCTTGGGGCTATTTTCCGCTTGAATGCAAGGCAGTGTGCTCCCTTTTTCTTTTTGGATGTCTAAATGACGGCTCCCGTGAGCCTCTTGCTGACGAGCACTGGCGATGCACCTGTGTGCCTACTGAGTGGTACAAAAACCTGTAAAGACGTTTGGCGGCATTTCAAGCGACCCCTTCAGTTACATACGCTCTCTGCTGATGACGGCCGAAAGCCAGAAACACGTGTCCAGAGATACGGCACTCGCTGCACCTACCTTAGGTGAAAGACTTTCTACAGCGATACGGCACTTGCTGCACCTACTAAGGGTGAATAATTTTTTGAAAAATTCTTGCTATTTATATTTAAATGACTGCATTTACCATGATGCCTTGGGGCTATTTTCCGCTTGAATGCAAGGCAGTGTGCTCCCTTTTTCTTTTTGGATGTCTAAATGACGGCTCCCGTGAGCCTCTTGCTGACGAGCACTGGCGATGCACCTGTGTGCCTACTGAGTGGTACAAAAACCTGTAAAGACGTTTGGCGGCATTTCAAGCGACCCCTTCAGTTACATACGCTCTCTGCTGATGACGGCCGAAAGCCAGAAACACGTGTCCAGAGATACGGCACTCGCTGCACCTACCTTAGGTGAAAGACTTTCTACAGCGATACGGCACTTGCTGCACCTACTAAGGGTGAATAATTTTTTGAAAAATTCTTGCTATTTATATTTAAATGACTGCATTTACCATGATGCCTTGGGACTATTTTCCGCTTGAATGCAAGGCAGTGTGCTCCCTTTTTCTTTTTGGATGTCTAAATGACGGCTCCCGTGAGCCTCTTGCTGACGAGCACTGGCGATGCACCTGTGTGCCTACTGAGTGGTACAAAAACCTGTAAAGACGTTTGGCGGCATTTCAAGCGACCCCTTCAGTTACATACGCTCTCTGCTGATGACGGCCGAAAGTCAGAAACACGTGTCCAGAGATACGGCACTCGCTGCACCTACCTTAGGTGAAAGACTTTCTACAGCGATACGGCACTTGCTGCACCTACTAAGGGTGAATAATTTTTTGAAAAATTCTTGCTATTTATATTTAAATGACTGCATTTACCATGATGCCTTGGGGCTATTTTCCGCTTGAATGCAAGGCAGTGTGCTCCCTTTTTCTTTTTGGATGTCTAAATGACGGCTCCCGTGAGCCTCTTGCTGACGAGCACTGGCGATGCACCTGTGTGCCTACTGAGTGGTACAAAAACCTGTAAAGACGTTTGGCGGCATTTCAAGCGACCCCTTCAGTTACATACGCTCTCTGCTGATGACGGCCGAAAGCCAGAAACACGTGTCCAGAGATACGGCACTCGCTGCACCTACCTTAGGTGAAAGACTTTCTACAGCGATACGGCACTTGCTGCACCTACTAAGGGTGAATAATTTTTTGAAAAATTCTTGCTATTTATATTTAAATGACTGCATTTACCATGATGCCTTGGGGCTATTTTCCGCTTGAATGCAAGGCAGTGTGCTCCCTTTTTCTTTTTGGATGTCTAAATGACGGCTCCCGTGAGCCTCTTGCTGACGAGCACTGGCGATGCACCTGTGTGCCTACTGAGTGGTACAAAAACCTGTAAAGACGTTTGGCGGCATTTCAAGCGACCCCTTCAGTTACATACGCTCTCTGCTGATGACGGCCGAAAGCCAGAAACACGTGTCCAGAGATAAGGCACTCGCTGCACCTACCTTAGGTGAAAGACTTTCTACAGCGATACGGCACTTGCTGCACCTACTAAGGGTGAATAATTTTTTGAAAAATTCTTGCTATTTATATTTAAATGACTGCATTTACCATGATGCCTTGGGGCTATTTTCCGCTTGAATGCAAGGCAGTGTGCTCCCTTTTTCTTTTTGGATGTCTAAATGACGGCTCCCGTGAGCCTCTTGCTGACGAGCACTGGCGATGCACCTGTGTGCCTACTGAGTGGTACAAAAACCTGTAAAGACATTTGGCGGCATTTCAAGCGACCCCTTCAGTTACATACGCTCTCTGCTGATGACGGCCGAAAGCCAGAAACACGTGTCCAGAGATACGGCACTCGCTGCACCTACCTTAGGTGAAAGACTTTCTACAGCGATACGGCACTTGCTGCACCTACTAAGGGTGAATAATTTTTTGAAAAATTCTTGCTATTTATATTTAAATGACTGCATTTACCATGATGCCTTGGGGCTATTTTCCGCTTGAATGCAAGGCAGTGTGCTCCCTTTTTCTTTTTGGATGTCTAAATGACGGCTCCCGTGAGCCTCTTGCTGACGAGCACTGGCGATGCACCTGTGTGCCTACTGAGTGGTACAAAAACCTGTAAAGACGTTTGGCGGCATTTCAAGCGACCCCTTCAGTTACATACGCTCTCTGCTGATGACGGCCGAAAGCCAGAAACATGTGTCCAGAGATACGGCACTCGCTGCACCTACCTTAGGTGAAAGACTTTCTACAGCGATACGGCACTTGCTGCACCTACTAAGGGTGAATAATTTTTTGAAAAATTCTTGCTATTTATATTTAAATGACTGCATTTACCATGATGCCTTGGGGCTATTTTCCGCTTGAATGCAAGGCAGTGTGCTCCCTTTTTCTTTTTGGATGTCTAAATGACGGCTCCCGTGAGCCTCTTGCTGACGAGCACTGGCGATGCACCTGTGTGCCTACTGAGTGGTACAAAAACCTGTAAAGACGTTTGGCGGCATTTCAAGCGACCCCTTCAGTTACATACGCTCTCTGCTGATGACGTCCGAAAGCCAGAAACATGTGTCCAGAGATACGGCACTCGCTGCACCTACCTTAGGTGAAAGACTTTCTACAGCGATACGGCACTTGCTGCACCTACTAAGGGTGAATAATTTTTTGAAAAATTCTTGCTATTTATATTTAAATGACTGCATTTACCATGATGCCTTGGGGCTATTTTCCGCTTGAATGCAAGGCAGTGTGCTCCCTTTTTCTTTTTGGATGTCTAAATGACGGCTCCCGTGAGCCTCTTGCTGACGAGCACTGGCGATGCACCTGTGTGCCTACTGAGTGGTACAAAAACCTGTAAAGACGTTTGGCGGCATTTCAAGCGACCCCTTCAGTTACATACGCTCTCTGCTGATGACGGCCGAAAGCCAGAAACACGTGTCCAGAGATACGGCACTCGCTGCACCTACCTTAGGTGAAAGACTTTCTACAGCGATACGGCACTTGCTGCACCTACTAAGGGTGAATAATTTTTTGAAAAATTCTTGCTATTTATATTTAAATGACTGCATTTACCATGATGCCTTGGGGCTATTTTCCGCTTGAATGCAAGGCAGTGTGCTCCCTTTTTCTTTTTGGATGTCTAAATGACGGCTCCCGTGAGCCTCTTGCTGACGAGCACTGGCGATGCACCTGTGTGCCTACTGAGTGGTACAAAAACCTGTAAAGACGTTTGGCGGCATTTCAAGCGACCCCTTCAGTTACATACGCTCTCTGCTGATGACGGCTGAAAGCCAGAAACACGTGTCCAGAGATACGGCACTCGCTGCACCTACCTTAGGTGAAAGACTTTCTACAGCGATACGGCACTTGCTGCACCTACTAAGGGTGAATAATTTTTTGAAAAATTCTTGCTATTTATATTTAAATGACTGCATTTACCATGATGCCTTGGGGCTATTTTCCGCTTGAATGCAAGGCAGTGTGCTCCCTTTTTCTTTTTGGATGTCTAAATGACGGCTCCCGTGAGCCTCTTGCTGACGAGCACTGGCGATGCACCTGTGTGCCTACTGAGTGGTACAAAAACCTGTAAAGACGTTTGGCGGCATTTCAAGCGACCCCTTCAGTTACATACGCTCTCTGCTGATGACGGCCGAAAGCCAGAAACACGTGTCCAGAGATACGGCACTCGCTGCACCTACCTTAGGTGAAAGACTTTCTACAGCGATACGGCACTTGCTGCACCTACTAAGGGTGAATAATTTTTTGAAAAATTCTTGCTATTTATATTTAAATGACTGCATTTACCATGATGCCTTGGGGCTATTTTCCGCTTGAATGCAAGGCAGTGTGCTCCCTTTTTCTTTTTGGATGTCTAAATGACGGCTCCCGTGAGCCTCTTGCTGACGAGCACTGGCGATGCACCTGTGTGCCTACTGAGTGGTACAAAAACCTGTAAAGACGTTTGGCGGCATTTCAAGCGACCCCTTCAGTTACATACGCTCTCTGCTGATGACGGCCGAAAGCCAGAAACATGTGTCCAGAGATACGGCACTCGCTGCACCTACCTTAGGTGAAAGACTTTCTACAGCGATACGGCACTTGCTGCACCTACTAAGGGTGAATAATTTTTTGAAAAATTCTTGCTATTTATATTTAAATGACTGCATTTACCATGATGCCTTGGGGCTATTTTCCGCTTGAATGCAAGGCAGTGTGCTCCCTTTTTCTTTTTGGATGTCTAAATGACGGCTCCCGTGAGCCTCTTGCTGACGAGCACTGGCGATGCACCTGTGTGCCTACTGAGTGGTACAAAAACCTGTAAAGACGTTTGGCGGCATTTCAAGCGACCCCTTCAGTTACATACGCTCTCTGCTGATGACGGCCGAAAGCCAGAAACACGTGTCCAGAGATACGGCACTCGCTGCACCTACCTTAGGTGAAAGACTTTCTACAGCGATACGGCACTTGCTGCACCTACTAAGGGTGAATAATTTTTTGAAAAATTCTTGCTATTTATATTTAAATGACTGCATTTACCATGATGCCTTGGGGCTATTTTCCGCTTGAATGCAAGGCAGTGTGCTCCCTTTTTCTTTTTGGATGTCTAAATGACGGCTCCCGTGAGCCTCTTGCTGACGAGCACTGGCGATGCACCTGTGTGCCTACTGAGTGGTACAAAAACCTGTAAAGACGTTTGGCGGCATTTCAAGCGACCCCTTCAGTTACATACGCTCTCTGCTGATGACGGCCGAAAGCCAGAAACACGTGTCCAGAGATACGGCACTCGCTGCACCTACCTTAGGTGAAAGACTTTCTACAGCGATACGGCACTTGCTGCACCTACTAAGGGTGAATAATTTTTTGAAAAATTCTTGCTATTTATATTTAAATGACTGCATTTACCATGATGCCTTGGGGCTATTTTCCGCTTGAATGCAAGGCAGTGTGCTCCCTTTTTCTTTTTGGATGTCTAAATGACGGCTCCCGTGAGCCTCTTGCTGACGAGCACTGGCGATGCACCTGTGTGCCTACTGAGTGGTACAAAAACCTGTAAAGACGTTTGGCGGCATTTCAAGCGACCCCTTCAGTTACATACGCTCTCTGCTGATGACGGCTGAAAGCCAGAAACACGTGTCCAGAGATACGGCACTCGCTGCACCTACCTTAGGTGAAAGACTTTCTACAGCGATACGGCACTTGCTGCACCTACTAAGGGTGAATAATTTTTTGAAAAATTCTTGCTATTTATATTTAAATGACTGCATTTACCATGATGCCTTGGGGCTATTTTCCGCTTGAATGCAAGGCAGTGTGCTCCCTTTTTCTTTTTGGATGTCTAAATGACGGCTCCCGTGAGCCTCTTGCTGACGAGCACTGGCGATGCACCTGTGTGCCTACTGAGTGGTACAAAAACCTGTAAAGACGTTTGGCGGCATTTCAAGCGACCCCTTCAGTTACATACGCTCTCTGCTGATGACGGCCGAAAGCCAGAAACACGTGTCCAGAGATACGGCACTCGCTGCACCTACCTTAGGTGAAAGACTTTCTACAGCGATACGGCACTTGCTGCACCTACTAAGGGTGAATAATTTTTTGAAAAATTCTTGCTATTTATATTTAAATGACTGCATTTACCATGATGCCTTGGGGCTATTTTCCGCTTGAATGCAAGGCAGTGTGCTCCCTTTTTCTTTTTGGATGTTTAAATGACGGCTCCCGTGAGCCTCTTGCTGACGAGCACTGACGATGCACCTGTGTGCCTACTGAGTGGTACAAAAACCTGTAAAGACGTTTGGCGGCATTTCAAGCGACCCCTTCAGTTACATACGCTCTCTGCTGATGACGGTCGAAAGCCAGAAACACGTGTCCAGAGATACGGCACTCGCTGCACCTACCTTAGGTGAAAGACTTTCTACAGCGATACGGCACTTGCTGCACCTACTAAGGGTGAATAATTTTTTGAAAAATTCTTGCTATTTATATTTAAATGACTGCATTTACCATGATGCCTTGGGGCTATTTTCCGCTTGAATGCAAGGCAGTGTGCTCCCTTTTTCTTTTTGGATGTCTAAATGACGGCTCCCGTGAGCCTCTTGCTGACGAGCACTGGCGATGCACCTGTGTGCCTACTGAGTGGTACAAAAACCTGTAAAGACGTTTGGCGGCATTTCAAGCGACCCCTTCAGTTACATACGCTCTCTGCTGATGACGGCCGAAAGCCAGAAACACGTGTCCAGAGATACGGCACTCGCTGCACCTACCTTAGGTGAAAGACTTTCTACAGCGATACAGCACTTGCTGCACCTACTAAGGGTGAATAATTTTTTGAAAAATTCTTGCTATTTATATTTAAATGACTGCATTTACCATGATGCCTTGGGGCTATTTTCCGCTTGAATGCAAGGCAGTGTGCTCCCTTTTTCTTTTTGGGTGTCTAAATGACGGCTCCCGTGAGCCTCTTGCTGACGAGCACTGGCGATGCACCTGTGTGCCTACTGAGTGGTACAAAAACCTGTAAAGACGTTTGGCGGCATTTCAAGCGACCCCTTCAGTTACATACGCTCTCTGCTGATGACGGCCGAAAGCCAGAAACACGTGTCCAGAGATACGGCACTCGCTGCACCTACCTTAGGTGAAAGACTTTCTACAGCGATACGGCACTTGCTGCACCTACTAAGGGTGAATAATTTTTTGAAAAATTCTTGCTATTTATATTTAAATGACTGCATTTACCATGATGCCTTGGGGCTATTTTCCGCTTGAATGCAAGGCAGTGTGCTCCCTTTTTCTTTTTGGATGTCTAAATGACGGCTCCCGTGAGCCTCTTGCTGACGAGCACTGGCGATGCACCTGTGTGCCTACTGAGTGGTACAAAAACCTGTAAAGACGTTTGGCGGCATTTCAAGCGACCCCTTCAGTTACATACGCTCACTGCTGATGACGGCCGAAAGCCAGAAACACGTGTCCAGAGATACGGCACTCGCTGCACCTACCTTAGGTGAAAGACTTTCTACAGCGATACAGCACTTGCTGCACCTACTAAGGGTGAATAATTTTTTGAAAAATTCTTGCTATTTATATTTAAATGACTGCATTTACCATGATGCCTTGGGGCTATTTTCCGCTTGAATGCAAGGCAGTGTGCTCCCTTTTTCTTTTTGGATGTCTAAATGACGGCTCCCGTGAGCCTCTTGCTGACAAGCACTGGCGATGCACCTGTGTGCCTACTGAGTGGTACAAAAACCTGTAAAGACGTTTGGCGGCATTTCAAGCGACCCCTTCAGTTACATACGCTCTCTGCTGATGACGGCCGAAAGCCAGAAACACGTGTCCAGAGATACGGCACTCGCTGCACCTACCTTAGGTGAAAGACTTTCTACAGCGATACGGCACTTGCTGCACCTACTAAGGGTGAATAATTTTTTGAAAAATTCTTGCTATTTATATTTAAATGACTGCATTTACCATGATGCCTTGGGGCTATTTTCCGCTTGAATGCAAGGCAGTGTGCTCCCTTTTTCTTTTTGGATGTCTAAATGACGGCTCCCGTGAGCCTCTTGCTGACGAGCACTGGCGATGCACCTGTGTGCCTACTGAGTGGTACAAAAACCTGTAAAGACGTTTGGCGGCATTTCAAGCGACCCCTTCAGTTACATACGCTCTATGCTGATGACGGCCGAAAGCCAGAAACACGTGTCCAGAGATACGGCACTCGCTGCACCTACCTTAGGTGAAAGACTTTCTACAGCGATACGGCACTTGCTGCACCTACTAAGGGTGAATAATTTTTTGAAAAATTCTTGCTATTTATATTTAAATGACTGCATTTACCATGATGCCTTGGGGCTATTTTCCGCTTGAATGCAAGGCAGTGTGCTCCCTTTTTCTTTTTGGATGTCTAAATGACGGCTCCCGTGAGCCTCTTGCTGACGAGCACTGGCGATGCACCTGTGTGCCTACTGAGTGGTACAAAAACCTGTAAACACATTTGGCGGCATTTCAAGCGACCCCTTCAGTTACATACGCTCTCTGCTGATGAGGGCCGAAAGCCAGAAACACGTGTCCAGAGATACGGCACTCGCTGCACCTACCTTAGGTGAAAGACTTTCTACAGCGATACGGCACTTGCTGCACCTACTAAGGGTGAATAATTTTTTGAAAAATTCTTCCTATTTATATTTAAATGACTGCATTTACCATGATGCCTTGGGGCTATTTTCCGCTTGAATGCAAGGCAGTGTGCTCCCTTTTTCTTTTTGGATGTCTAAATGACGGCTCCCGTGAGCCTCTTGCTGACGAGCACTGGCGATGCACCTGTGTGCCTACTGAGTGGTACAAAAACCTGTAAAGACGTTTGGCGGCATTTCAAGCGACCCCTTCAGTTACATACTCTCTCTGCTGATGACGGCCGAAAGCCAGAAACACGTGTCCAGAGATACGGCACTCGCTGCACCTACCTTAGGTGAAAGACTTTCTACAGCGATACGGCACTTGCTGCACCTACTAAGGGTGAATAATTTTTTGAAAAATTCTTGCTATTTATATTTAAATGACTGCATTTACCATGATGCCTTGGGGCTATTTTCCGCTTGAATGCAAGGCAGTGTGCTCCCTTTTTCTTTTTGGATGTCTAAATGACGGCTCCCGTGAGCCTCTTGCTGACGAGCACTGGCGATGCACCTGTGTGCCTACTGAGTGGTACAAAAACCTGTAAAGACGTTTGGCGGCATTTCAAGCGACCCCTTCAGTTACATACGCTCTCTGCTGATGACGGCCGAAAGCCAGAAACACGTGTCCAGAGATACGGCACTCGCTGCACCTACCTTAGGTGAAAGACTTTCTACAGCGATACGGCACTTGCTGCACCTACTAAGGGTGAATAATTTTTTGAAAAATTCTTGCTAATTATATTTAAATGACTGCATTTAACATGATGCCTTGGGGCTATTTTCCGCTTGAATGCAAGGCAGTGTGCTCCCTTTTTCTTTTTGGATGTCTAAATGACGGCTCCCGTGAGCCTCTTGCTGACGAGCACTGGCGATGCACCTGTGTGCCTACTGAGTGGTACAAAAACCTGTAAAGACGTTTGGCGGCATTTCAAGCGACCCCTTCAGTTACATACGCTCTCTGCTGATGACGGCCGAAAGCCAGAAACACGTGTCCAGAGATACGGCACTCGCTGCACCTACCTTAGGTGAAAGACTTTCTACAGCGATACGGCACTTGCTGCACCTACTAAGGGTGAATAATTTTTTGAAAAATTCTTGCTATTTATATTTAAATGACTGCATTTACCATGATGCCTTGGGGCTATTTTCCGCTTGAATGCAAGGCAGTGTGCTCCCTTTTTCTTTTTGGATGTCTAAATGACGGCTCCCGTGAGCCTCTTGCTGACGAGCACTGGCGATGCACCTGTGTGCCTACTGAGTGGTACAAAAACCTGTAAACACATTTGGCGGCATTTCAAGCGACCCCTTCAGTTACATACGCTCTCTGCTGATGAGGGCCGAAAGCCAGAAACACGTGTCCAGAGATACGGCACTCGCTGCACCTACCTTAGGTGAAAGACTTTCTACAGCGATACGGCACTTGCTGCACCTACTAAGGGTGAATAATTTTTTGAAAAATTCTTGCTATTTATATTTAAATGACTGCATTTACCATGATGCCTTGGGGCTATTTTCCGCTTGAATGCAAGGCAGTGTGCTCCCTTTTTCTTTTTGGATGTCTAAATGACGGCTCCCGTGAGCCTCTTGCTGACGAGCACTGGCGATGCACCTGTGTGCCTACTGAGTGGTACAAAAACCTGTAAAGACGTTTGGCGGCATTTCAAGCGACCCCTTCAGTTACATACGCTCTATGCTGATGACGGCCGAAAGCCAGAAACACGTGTCCAGAGATACGGCACTCGCTGCACCTACCTTAGGTGAAAGACTTTCTACAGCGATACGGCACTTGCTGCACCTACTAAGGGTGAATAATTTTTTGAAAAATTCTTGCTATTTATATTTAAATGACTGCATTTACCATGATGCCTTGGGGCTATTTTCCGCTTGAATGCAAGGCAGTGTGCTCCCTTTTTCTTTTTGGATGTCTAAATGACGGCTCCCGTGAGCCTCTTGCTGACGAGCACTGGCGATGCACCTGTGTGCCTACTGAGTGGTACAAAAACCTGTAAACACATTTGGCGGCATTTCAAGCGACCCCTTCAGTTACATACGCTCTCTGCTGATGAGGGCCGAAAGCCAGAAACACGTGTCCAGAGATACGGCACTCGCTGCACCTACCTTAGGTGAAAGACTTTCTACAGCGATACGGCACTTGCTGCACCTACTAAGGGTGAATAATTTTTTGAAAAATTCTTCCTATTTATATTTAAATGACTGCATTTACCATGATGCCTTGGGGCTATTTTCCGCTTGAATGCAAGGCAGTGTGCTCCCTTTTTCTTTTTGGATGTCTAAATGACGGCTCCCGTGAGCCTCTTGCTGACGAGCACTGGCGATGCACCTGTGTGCCTACTGAGTGGTACAAAAACCTGTAAAGACGTTTGGCGGCATTTCAAGCGACCCATTCAGTTACATACTCTCTCTGCTGATGACGGCCGAAAGCCAGAAACACCTGTCCAGAGATACGGCACTCGCTGCACCTACCTTAGGTGAAAGACTTTCTACAGCGATACGGCACTTGCTGCACCTACTAAGGGTGAATAATTTTTTGAAAAATTCTTGCTATTTATATTTAAATGACTGCATTTACCATGATGCCTTGGGGCTATTTTCCGCTTGAATGCAAGGCAGTGTGCTCCCTTTTTCTTTTTGGATGTCTAAATGACGGCTCCCGTGAGCCTCTTGCTGACGAGCACTGGCGATGCACCTGTGTGCCTACTGAGTGGTACAAAAACCTGTAAAGACGTTTGGCGGCATTTCAAGCGACCCCTTCAGTTACATACGCTCTCTGCTGATGACGGCCGAAAGCCAGAAACACGTGTCCAGAGATACGGCACTCGCTGCACCTACCTTAGGTGAAAGACTTTCTACAGCGATACGGCACTTGCTGCACCTACTAAGGGTGAATAATTTTTTGAAAAATTCTTGCTAATTATATTTAAATGACTGCATTTACCATGATGCCTTGGGGCTATTTTCCGCTTGAATGCAAGGCAGTGTGCTCCCTTTTTCTTTTTGGATGTCTAAATGACGGCTCCCGTGAGCCTCTTGCTGACGAGCACTGGCGATGCACCTGTGTGCCTACTGAGTGGTACAAAAACCTGTAAAGACGTTTGGCGGCATTTCAAGCGACCCCTTCAGTTACATACGCTCTCTGCTGATGACGGCCGAAAGCCAGAAACACGTGTCCAGAGATACGGCACTCGCTGCACCTACCTTAGGTGAAAGACTTTCTACAGCGATACGGCACTTGCTGCACCTACTAAGGGTGAATAATTTTTTGAAAAATTCTTGCTATTTATATTTAAATGACTGCATTTACCATGATGCCTTGGGGCTATTTTCCGCTTGAATGCAAGGCAGTGTGCTCCCTTTTTCTTTTTGGATGTCTAAATGACGGCTCCCGTGAGCCTCTTGCTGACGAGCACTGGCGATGCACCTGTGTGCCTACTGAGTGGTACAAAAACCTGTAAAGACGTTTGGCGGCATTTCAAGCGACCCCTTCAGTTACATACGCTCTCTGCTGATGACGGCCGAAAGCCAGAAACACGTGTCCAGAGATACGGCACTCGCTGCACCTACCTTAGGTGAAAGACTTTCTACAGCGATACGGCACTTGCTGCACCTACTAAGGGTGAATAATTTTTTGAAAAATTCTTGCTATTTATATTTAAATGACTGCATTTACCATGATGCCTTGGGACTATTTTCCGCTTGAATGCAAGGCAGTGTGCTCCCTTTTTCTTTTTGGATGTCTAAATGACGGCTCCCGTGAGCCTCTTGCTGACGAGCACTGGCGATGCACCTGTGTGCCTACTGAGTGGTACAAAAACCTGTAAAGACGTTTGGCGGCATTTCAAGCGACCCCTTCAGTTACATACGCTCTCTGCTGATGACGGCCGAAAGCCAGAAACACGTGTCCAGAGATACGGCACTCGCTGCACCTACCTTAGGTGAAAGACTTTCTACAGCGATACGGCACTTGCTGCACCTACTAAGGGTGAATAATTTTTTGAAAAATTCTTGCTATTTATATTTAAATGACTGCATTTACCATGATGCCTTGGGGCTATTTTCCGCTTGAATGCAAGGCAGTGTGCTCCCTTTTTCTTTTTGGATGTCTAAATGACGGCTCCCGTGAGCCTCTTGCTGACGAGCACTGGCGATGCACCTGTGTGCCTACTGAGTGGTACAAAAACCTGTAAAGACGTTTGGCGGCATTTCAAGCGACCCCTTCAGTTACATACGCTCTCTGCTGATGACGGCCGAAAGCCAGAAACACGTGTCCAGAGATACGGCACTCGCTGCACCTACCTTAGGTGAAAGACTTTCTACAGCGATACGGCACTTGCTGCACCTACTAAGGGTGAATAATTTTTTGAAAAATTCTTGCTATTTATATTTAAATGACTGCATTTACCATGATGCCTTGGGGCTATTTTCCGCTTGAATGCAAGGCAGTGTGCTCCCTTTTTCTTTTTGGATGTCTAAATGACGGCTCCCGTGAGCCTCTTGCTGACGAGCACTGGCGATGCACCTGTGTGCCTACTGAGTGGTACAAAAACCTGTAAAGACGTTTGGCGGCATTTCAAGCGACCCCTTCAGTTACATACGCTCTCTGCTGATGACGGCCGAAAGCCAGAAACACGTGTCCAGAGATAAGGCACTCGCTGCACCTACCTTAGGTGAAAGACTTTCTACAGCGATACGGCACTTGCTGCACCTACTAAGGGTGAATAATTTTTTGAAAAATTCTTGCTATTTATATTTAAATGACTGCATTTACCATGATGCCTTGGGGCTATTTTCCGCTTGAATGCAAGGCAGTGTGCTCCCTTTTTCTTTTTGGATGTCTAAATGACGGCTCCCGTGAGCCTCTTGCTGACGAGCACTGGCGATGCACCTGTGTGCCTACTGAGTGGTACAAAAACCTGTAAAGACATTTGGCGGCATTTCAAGCGACCCCTTCAGTTACATACGCTCTCTGCTGATGACGGCCGAAAGCCAGAAACACGTGTCCAGAGATACGGCACTCGCTGCACCTACCTTAGGTGAAAGACTTTCTACAGCGATACGGCACTTGCTGCACCTACTAAGGGTGAATAATTTTTTGAAAAATTCTTGCTATTTATATTTAAATGACTGCATTTACCATGATGCCTTGGGGCTATTTTCCACTTGAATGCAAGGCAGTGTGCTCCCTTTTTCTTTTTGGATGTCTAAATGACGGCTCCCGTGAGCCTCTTGCTGACGAGCACTGGCGATGCACCTGTGTGCCTACTGAGTGGTACAAAAACCTGTAAAGACGTTTGGCGGCATTTCAAGCGACCCCTTCAGTTACATACGCTCTCTGCTGATGACGGCCGAAAGCCAGAAACATGTGTCCAGAGATACGGCACTCGCTGCACCAACCTTAGGTGAAAGACTTTCTACAGCGATACGGCACTTGCTGCACCTACTAAGGGTGAATAATTTTTTGAAAAATTCTTGCTATTTATATTTAAATGACTGCATTTACCATGATGCCTTGGGGCTATTTTCCGCTTGAATGCAAGGCAGTGTGCTCCCTTTTTCTTTTTGGATGTTTAAATGACGGCTCCCGTGAGCCTCTTGCTGACGAGCACTGGCGATGCACCTGTGTGCCTACTGAGTGGTACAAAAACCTGTAAAGACGTTTGGCGGCATTTCAAGCGACCCCTTCAGTTACATACGCTCTCTGCTGATGACGGCCGAAAGCCAGAAACACGTGTCCAGAGATACGGCACTCGCTGCACCTACCTTAGGTGAAAGACTTTCTACAGCGATACGGCACTTGCTGCACCTACTAAGGGTGAATAATTTTTTGAAAAATTCTTGCTATTTATATTTAAATGACTGCATTTACCATGATGCCTTGGGGCTATTTTCCGCTTGAATGCAAGGCAGTGTGCTCCCTTTTTCTTTTTGGATGTCTAAATGACGGCTCCCGTGAGCCTCTTGCTGACGAGCACTGGCGATGCACCTGTGTGCCTACTGAGTGGTACAAAAACCTGTAAAGACGTTTGGCGGCATTTCAAGCGACCCCTTCAGTTACATACGCTCTCTGCTGATGACGGCCGAAAGCCAGAAACACGTGTCCAGAGATAAGGCACTCGCTGCACCTACCTTAGGTGAAAGACTTTCTACAGCGATACGGCACTTGCTGCACCTACTAAGGGTGAATAATTTTTTGAAAAATTCTTGCTATTTATATTTAAATGACTGCATTTACCATGATGCCTTGGGGCTATTTTCCGCTTGAATGCAAGGCAGTGTGCTCCCTTTTTCTTTTTGGATGTCTAAATGACGGCTCCCGTGAGCCTCTTGCTGACGAGCACTGGCGATGCACCTGTGTGCCTACTGAGTGGTACAAAAACCTGTAAAGACATTTGGCGGCATTTCAAGCGACCCCTTCAGTTACATACGCTCTCTGCTGATGACGGCCGAAAGCCAGAAACACGTGTCCAGAGATACGGCACTCGCTGCACCTACCTTAGGTGAAAGACTTTCTACAGCGATACGGCACTTGCTGCACCTACTAAGGGTGAATAATTTTTTGAAAAATTCTTGCTATTTATATTTAAATGACTGCATTTACCATGATGCCTTGGGGCTATTTTCCGCTTGAATGCAAGGCAGTGTGCTCCCTTTTTCTTTTTGGATGTCTAAATGACGGCTCCCGTGAGCCTCTTGCTGACGAGCACTGGCGATGCACCTGTGTGCCTACTGAGTGGTACAAAAACCTGTAAAGACGTTTGGCGGCATTTCAAGCGACCCCTTCAGTTACATACGCTCTCTGCTGATGACGGCCGAAAGCCAGAAACATGTGTCCAGAGATACGGCACTCGCTGCACCTACCTTAGGTGAAAGACTTTCTACAGCGATACGGCACTTGCTGCACCTACTAAGGGTGAATAATTTTTTGAAAAATTCTTGCTATTTATATTTAAATGACTGCATTTACCATGATGCCTTGGGGCTATTTTCCGCTTGAATGCAAGGCAGTGTGCTCCCTTTTTCTTTTTGGATGTCTAAATGACGGCTCCCGTGAGCCTCTTGCTGACGAGCACTGGCGATGCACCTGTGTGCCCACTGAGTGGTACAAAAACCTCTAAAGACGTTTGGCGGCATTTCAAGCGACCCCTTCAGTTACATACGCTCTCTGCTGATGACGGCCGAAAGCCAGAAACACGTGTCCAGAGATACGGCACTCGCTGCACCTACCTTAGGTGAAAGACTTTCTACAGCGATACGGCACTTGCTGCACCTACTAAGGGTGAATAATTTTTTGAAAAATTCTTGCTATTTATATTTAAATGACTGCATTTACCATGATGCCTTGGGGCTATTTTCCGCTTGAATGCAAGGCAGTGTGCTCCCTTTTTCTTTTTGGATGTCTAAATGACGGCTCCCGTGAGCCTCTTGCTGACGAGCACTGGCGATGCACCTGTGTGCCTACTGAGTGGTACAAAAACCTGTAAAGACGTTTGGCGGCATTTCAAGCGACCCCTTCAGTTACATACGCTCTCTGCTGATGACGGCTGAAAGCCAGAAACACGTGTCCAGAGATACGGCACTCGCTGCACCTACCTTAGGTGAAAGACTTTCTACAGCGATACGGCACTTGCTGCACCTACTAAGGGTGAATAATTTTTTGAAAAATTCTTGCTATTTATATTTAAATGACTGCATTTACCATGATGCCTTGGGGCTATTTTCCGCTTGAATGCAAGGCAGTGTGCTCCCTTTTTCTTTTTGGATGTCTAAATGACGGCTCCCGTGAGCCTCTTGCTGACGAGCACTGGCGATGCACCTGTGTGCCTACTGAGTGGTACAAAAACCTGTAAAGACGTTTGGCGGCATTTCAAGCGACCCCTTCAGTTACATACGCTCTCTGCTGATGACGGCCGAAAGCCAGAAACACGTGTCCAGAGATACGGCACTCGCTGCACCTACCTTAGGTGAAAGACTTTCTACAGCGATACGGCACTTGCTGCACCTACTAAGGGTGAATAATTTTTTGAAAAATTCTTGCTATTTATATTTAAATGACTGCATTTACCATGATGCCTTGGGGCTATTTTCCGCTTGAATGCAAGGCAGTGTGCTCCCTTTTTCTTTTTGGATGTTTAAATGACGGCTCCCGTGAGCCTCTTGCTGACGAGCACTGACGATGCACCTGTGTGCCTACTGAGTGGTACAAAAACCTGTAAAGACGTTTGGCGGCATTTCAAGCGACCCCTTCAGTTACATACGCTCTCTGCTGATGACGGCCGAAAGCCAGAAACACGTGTCCAGAGATACGGCACTCGCTGCACCTACCTTAGGTGAAAGACTTTCTACAGCGATACGGCACTTGCTGCACCTACTAAGGGTGAATAATTTTTTGAAAAATTCTTGCTATTTATATTTAAATGACTGCATTTACCATGATGCCTTGGGGCTATTTTCCGCTTGAATGCAAGGCAGTGTGCTCCCTTTTTCTTTTTGGATGTCTAAATGACGGCTCCCGTGAGCCTCTTGCTGACGAGCACTGGCGATGCACCTGTGTGCCTACTGAGTGGTACAAAAACCTCTAAAGACATTTGGCGGCATTTCAAGCGACCCCTTCAGTTACATACGCTCTCTGCTGATGACGGCCGAAAGCCAGAAACACGTGTCCAGAGATACGGCACTCGCTGCACCTACCTTAGGTGAAAGACTTTCTACAGCGATACGGCACTTGCTGCACCTACTAAGGGTGAATAATTTTTTGAAAAATTCTTGCTATTTATATTTAAATGACTGCATTTACCATGATGCCTTGGGGCTATTTTCCGCTTGAATGCAAGGCAGTGTGCTCCCTTTTTCTTTTTGGATGTCTAAATGACGGCTCCCGTGAGCCTCTTGCTGACGAGCACTGGCGATGCACCTGTGTGCCTACTGAGTGGTACAAAAACCTGTAAAGACGTTTGGCGGCATTTCAAGCGACCCCTTCAGTTACATACGCTCTCTGCTGATGACGGCCGAAAGCCAGAAACACGTGTCCAGAGATACGGCACTCGCTGCACCTACCTTAGGTGAAAGACTTTCTACAGCGATACAGCACTTGCTGCACCTACTAAGGGTGAATAATTTTTTGAAAAATTCTTGCTATTTATATTTAAATGACTGCATTTACCATGATGCCTTGGGGCTATTTTCCGCTTGAATGCAAGGCAGTGTGCTCCCTTTTTCTTTTTGGGTGTCTAAATGACGGCTCCCGTGAGCCTCTTGCTGACGAGCACTGGCGATGCACCTGTGTGCCTACTGAGTGGTACAAAAACCTGTAAAGACGTTTGGCGGCATTTCAAGCGACCCCTTCAGTTACATACGCTCTCTGCTGATGACGGCCGAAAGCCAGAAACACGTGTCCAGAGATACGGCACTCGCTGCACCTACCTTAGGTGAAAGACTTTCTACAGCGATACGGCACTTGCTGCACCTACTAAGGGTGAATAATTTTTTGAAAAATTCTTGCTATTTATATTTAAATGACTGCATTTACCATGATGCCTTGGGGCTATTTTCCGCTTGAATGCAAGGCAGTGTGCTCCCTTTTTCTTTTTGGATGTCTAAATGACGGCTCCCGTGAGCCTCTTGCTGACGAGCACTGGCGATGCACCTGTGTGCCTACTGAGTGGTACAAAAACCTGTAAAGACGTTTGGCGGCATTTCAAGCGACCCCTTCAGTTACATACGCTCACTGCTGATGACGGCCGAAAGCCAGAAACACGTGTCCAGAGATACGGCACTCGCTGCACCTACCTTAGGTGAAAGACTTTCTACAGCGATACAGCACTTGCTGCACCTACTAAGGGTGAATAATTTTTTGAAAAATTCTTGCTATTTATATTTAAATGACTGCATTTACCATGATGCCTTGGGGCTATTTTCCGCTTGAATGCAAGGCAGTGTGCTCCCTTTTTCTTTTTGGATGTCTAAATGACGGCTCCCGTGAGCCTCTTGCTGACGAGCACTGGCGATGCACCTGTGTGCCTACTGAGTGGTACAAAAACCTGTAAACACATTTGGCGGCATTTCAAGCGACCCCTTCAGTTACATACGCTCTCTGCTGATGAGGGCCGAAAGCCAGAAACACGTGTCCAGAGATACGGCACTCGCTGCACCTACCTTAGGTGAAAGACTTTCTACAGCGATACGGCACTTGCTGCACCTACTAAGGGTGAATAATTTTTTGAAAAATTCTTGCTATTTATATTTAAATGACTGCATTTACCATGATGCCTTGGGGCTATTTTCCGCTTGAATGCAAGGCAGTGTGCTCCCTTTTTCTTTTTGGATGTCTAAATGACGGCTCCCGTGAGCCTCTTGCTGACGAGCACTGGCGATGCACCTGTGTGCCTACTGAGTGGTACAAAAACCTGTAAAGACGTTTGGCGGCATTTCAAGCGACCCCTTCAGTTACATACGCTCTATGCTGATGACGGCCGAAAGCCAGAAACACGTGTCCAGAGATACGGCACTCGCTGCACCTACCTTAGGTGAAAGACTTTCTACAGCGATACGGCACTTGCTGCACCTACTAAGGGTGAATAATTTTTTGAAAAATTCTTGCTATTTATATTTAAATGACTGCATTTACCATGATGCCTTGGGGCTATTTTCCGCTTGAATGCAAGGCAGTGTGCTCCCTTTTTCTTTTTGGATGTCTAAATGACGGCTCCCGTGAGCCTCTTGCTGACGAGCACTGGCGATGCACCTGTGTGCCTACTGAGTGGTACAAAAACCTGTAAACACATTTGGCGGCATTTTAAGCGACCCCTTCAGTTACATACGCTCTCTGCTGATGAGGGCCGAAAGCCAGAAACACGTGTCCAGAGATACGGCACTCGCTGCACCTACCTTAGGTGAAAGACTTTCTACAGCGATACGGCACTTGCTGCACCTACTAAGGGTGAATAATTTTTTGAAAAATTCTTCCTATTTATATTTAAATGACTGCATTTACCATGATGCCTTGGGGCTATTTTCCGCTTGAATGCAAGGCAGTGTGCTCCCTTTTTCTTTTTGGATGTCTAAATGACGGCTCCCGTGAGCCTCTTGCTGACGAGCACTGGCGATGCACCTGTGTGCCTACTGAGTGGTACAAAAACCTGTAAAGACGTTTGGCGGCATTTCAAGCGACCCCTTCAGTTACATACTCTCTCTGCTGATGACGGCCGAAAGCCAGAAACACCTGTCCAGAGATACGGCACTCGCTGCACCTACCTTAGGTGAAAGACTTTCTACAGCGATACGGCACTTGCTGCACCTACTAAGGGTGAATAATTTTTTGAAAAATTCTTGCTATTTATATTTAAATGACTGCATTTACCATGATGCCTTGGGGCTATTTTCCACTTGAATGCAAGGCAGTGTGCTCCCTTTTTCTTTTTGGATGTCTAAATGACGGCTCCCGTGAGCCTCTTGCTGACGAGCACTGGCGATGCACCTGTGTGCCTACTGAGTGGTACAAAAACCTGTAAAGACGTTTGGCGGCATTTCAAGCGACCCCTTCAGTTACATACGCTCTCTGCTGATGACGGCCGAAAGCCAGAAACACGTGTCCAGAGATACGGCACTCGCTGCACCTACCTTAGGTGAAAGACTTTCTACAGCGATACGGCACTTGCTGCACCTACTAAGGGTGAATAATTTTTTGAAAAATTCTTGCTAATTATATTTAAATGACTGCATTTACCATGATGCCTTGGGGCTATTTTCCGCTTGAATGCAAGGCAGTGTGCTCCCTTTTTCTTTTTGGATGTCTAAATGACGGCTCCCGTGAGCCTCTTGCTGACGAGCACTGGCGATGCACCTGTGTGCCTACTGAGTGGTACAAAAACCTGTAAAGACGTTTGGCGGCATTTCAAGCGACCCCTTCAGTTACATACGCTCTCTGCTGATGACGGCCGAAAGCCAGAAACACGTGTCCAGAGATACGGCACTCGCTGCACCTACCTTAGGTGAAAGACTTTCTACAGCGATACGGCACTTGCTGCACCTACTAAGGGTGAATAATTTTTTGAAAAATTCTTGCTATTTATATTTAAATGACTGCATTTACCATGATGCCTTGGGGCTATTTTCCGCTTGAATGCAAGGCAGTGTGCTCCCTTTTTCTTTTTGGATGTCTAAATGACGGCTCCCGTGAGCCTCTTGCTGACGAGCACTGGCGATGCACCTGTGTGCCTACTGAGTGGTACAAAAACCTGTAAAGACGTTTGGCGGCATTTCAAGCGACCCCTTCAGTTACATACGCTCTCTGCTGATGACGGCCGAAAGCCAGAAACACGTGTCCAGAGATACGGCACTCGCTGCACCTACCTTAGGTGAAAGACTTTCTACAGCGATACGGCACTTGCTGCACCTACTAAGGGTGAATAATTTTTTGAAAAATTCTTGCTATTTATATTTAAATGACTGCATTTACCATGATGCCTTGGGACTATTTTCCGCTTGAATGCAAGGCAGTGTGCTCCCTTTTTCTTTTTGGATGTCTAAATGACGGCTCCCGTGAGCCTCTTGCTGACGAGCACTGGCGATGCACCTGTGTGCCTACTGAGTGGTACAAAAACCTGTAAAGACGTTTGGCGGCATTTCAAGCGACCCCTTCAGTTACATACGCTCTCTGCTGATGACGGCCGAAAGCCAAAAACACGTGTCCAGAGATACGGCACTCGCTGCACCTACCTTAGGTGAAAGACTTTCTACAGCGATACGGCACTTGCTGCACCTACTAAGGGTGAATAATTTTTTGAAAAATTCTTGCTATTTATATTTAAATGACTGCATTTACCATGATGCCTTGGGGCTATTTTCCGCTTGAATGCAAGGCAGTGTGCTCCCTTTTTCTTTTTGGATGTCTAAATGACGGCTCCCGTGAGCCTCTTGCTGACGAGCACTGGCGATGCACCTGTGTGCCTACTGAGTGGTACAAAAACCTGTAAAGACGTTTGGCGGCATTTCAAGCGACCCCTTCAGTTACATACGCTCTCTGCTGATGACGGCCGAAAGCCAGAAACACGTGTCCAGAGATACGGCACTCGCTGCACCTACCTTAGGTGAAAGACTTTCTACAGCGATACGGCACTTGCTGCACCTACTAAGGGTGAATAATTTTTTGAAAAATTCTTGCTATTTATATTTAAATGACTGCATTTACCATGATGCCTTGGGGCTATTTTCCGCTTGAATGCAAGGCAGTGTGCTCCCTTTTTCTTTTTGGATGTCTAAATGACGGCTCCCGTGAGCCTCTTGCTGACGAGCACTGGCGATGCACCTGTGTGCCTACTGAGTGGTACAAAAACCTGTAAAGACGTTTGGCGGCATTTCAAGCGACCCCTTCAGTTACATACGCTCTCTGCTGATGACGGCCGAAAGCCAGAAACACGTGTCCAGAGATAAGGCACTCGCTGCACCTACCTTAGGTGAAAGACTTTCTACAGCGATACGGCACTTGCTGCACCTACTAAGGGTGAATAATTTTTTGAAAAATTCTTGCTATTTATATTTAAATGACTGCATTTACCATGATGCCTTGGGGCTATTTTCCGCTTGAATGCAAGGCAGTGTGCTCCCTTTTTCTTTTTGGATGTCTAAATGACGGCTCCCGTGAGCCTCTTGCTGACGAGCACTGGCGATGCACCTGTGTGCCTACTGAGTGGTACAAAAACCTGTAAAGACATTTGGCGGCATTTCAAGCGACCCCTTCAGTTACATACGCTCTCTGCTGATGACGGCCGAAAGCCAGAAACACGTGTCCAGAGATACGGCACTCGCTGCACCTACCTTAGGTGAAAGACTTTCTACAGCGATACGGCACTTGCTGCACCTACTAAGGGTGAATAATTTTTTGAAAAATTCTTGCTATTTATATTTAAATGACTGCATTTACCATGATGCCTTGGGGCTATTTTCCACTTGAATGCAAGGCAGTGTGCTCCCTTTTTCTTTTTGGATGTCTAAATGACGGCTCCCGTGAGCCTCTTGCTGACGAGCACTGGCGATGCACCTGTGTGCCTACTGAGTGGTACAAAAACCTGTAAAGACGTTTGGCGGCATTTCAAGCGACCCCTTCAGTTACATACGCTCTCTGCTGATGACGGCCGAAAGCCAGAAACATGTGTCCAGAGATACGGCACTCGCTGCACCAACCTTAGGTGAAAGACTTTCTACAGCGATACGGCACTTGCTGCACCTACTAAGGGTGAATAATTTTTTGAAAAATTCTTGCTATTTATATTTAAATGACTGCATTTACCATGATGCCTTGGGGCTATTTTCCGCTTGAATGCAAGGCAGTGTGCTCCCTTTTTCTTTTTGGATGTCTAAATGACGGCTCCCGTGAGCCTCTTGCTGACGAGCACTGGCGATGCACCTGTGTGCCTACTGAGTGGTACAAAAACCTGTAAAGACGTTTGGCGGCATTTCAAGCGACCCCTTCAGTTACATACGCTCTCTGCTGATGACGGCCGAAAGCCAGAAACACGTGTCCAGAGATACGGCACTCGCTGCACCTACCTTAGGTGAAAGACTTTCTACAGCGATACGGCACTTGCTGCACCTACTAAGGGTGAATAATTTTTTGAAAAATTCTTGCTATTTATATTTAAATGACTGCATTTACCATGATGCCTTGGGGCTATTTTCCGCTTGAATGCAAGGCAGTGTGCTCCCTTTTTCTTTTTGGATGTCTAAATGACGGCTCCCGTGAGCCTCTTGCTGACGAGCACTGGCGATGCACCTGTGTGCCTACTGAGTGGTACAAAAACCTGTAAAGACGTTTGGCGGCATTTCAAGCGACCCCTTCAGTTACATACGCTCTCTGCTGATGACGGCTGAAAGCCAGAAACACGTGTCCAGAGATACGGCACTCGCTGCACCTACCTTAGGTGAAAGACTTTCTACAGCGATACGGCACTTGCTGCACCTACTAAGGGTGAATAATTTTTTGAAAAATTCTTGCTATTTATATTTAAATGACTGCATTTACCATGATGCCTTGGGGCTATTTTCCGCTTGAATGCAAGGCAGTGTGCTCCCTTTTTCTTTTTGGATGTTTAAATGACGGCTCCCGTGAGCCTCTTGCTGACGAGCACTGGCGATGCACCTGTGTGCCTACTGAGTGGTACAAAAACCTGTAAAGACGTTTGGCGGCATTTCAAGCGACCCCTTCAGTTACATACGCTCTCTGCTGATGACGGCCGAAAGCCAGAAACACGTGTCCAGAGATACGGCACTCGCTGCACCTACCTTAGGTGAAAGACTTTCTACAGCGATACGGCACTTGCTGCACCTACTAAGGGTGAATAATTTTTTGAAAAATTCTTGCTATTTATATTTAAATGACTGCATTTACCATGATGCCTTGGGGCTATTTTCCGCTTGAATGCAAGGCAGTGTGCTCCCTTTTTCTTTTTGGATGTCTAAATGACGGCTCCCGTGAGCCTCTTGCTGACGAGCACTGGCGATGCACCTGTGTGCCTACTGAGTGGTACAAAAACCTCTAAAGACATTTGGCGGCATTTCAAGCGACCCCTTCAGTTACATACGCTCTCTGCTGATGACGGCCGAAAGCCAGAAACACGTGTCCAGAGATACGGCACTCGCTGCACCTACCTTAGGTGAAAGACTTTCTACAGCGATACGGCACTTGCTGCACCTACTAAGGGTGAATAATTTTTTGAAAAATTCTTGCTATTTATATTTAAATGACTGCATTTACCATGATGCCTTGGGGCTATTTTCCGCTTGAATGCAAGGCAGTGTGCTCCCTTTTTCTTTTTGGATGTCTAAATGACGGCTCCCGTGAGCCTCTTGCTGACGAGCACTGGCGATGCACCTGTGTGCCTACTGAGTGGTACAAAAACCTGTAAAGACGTTTGGCGGCATTTCAAGCGACCCCTTCAGTTACATACGCTCTCTGCTGATGACGGCCGAAAGCCAGAAACACGTGTCCAGAGATACGGCACTCGCTGCACCTACCTTAGGTGAAAGACTTTCTACAGCGATACGGCACTTGCTGCACCTACTAAGGGTGAATAATTTTTTGAAAAATTCTTGCTATTTATATTTAAATGACTGCATTTACCATGATGCCTTGGGGCTATTTTCCGCTTGAATGCAAGGCAGTGTGCTCCCTTTTTCTTTTTGGATGTCTAAATGACGGCTCCCGTGAGCCTCTTGCTGACGAGCACTGGCGATGCACCTGTGTGCCTACTGAGTGGTACAAAAACCTGTAAAGACGTTTGGCGGCATTTCAAGCGACCCCTTCAGTTACATACGCTCTCTGCTGATGACGGCCGAAAGCCAGAAACACGTGTCCAGAGATACGGCACTCGCTGCACCTACCTTAGGTGAAAGACTTTCTACAGCGATACGGCACTTGCTGCACCTACTAAGGGTGAATAATTTTTTGAAAAATTCTTGCTAATTATATTTAAATGACTGCATTTACCATGATGCCTTGGGGCTATTTTCCGCTTGAATGCAAGGCAGTGTGCTCCCTTTTTCTTTTTGGATGTCTAAATGACGGCTCCCGTGAGCCTCTTGCTGACGAGCACTGGCGATGCACCTGTGTGCCTACTGAGTGGTACAAAAACCTGTAAAGACGTTTGGCGGCATTTCAAGCGACCCCTTCAGTTACATACGCTCTCTGCTGATGACGGCCGAAAGCCAGAAACACGTGTCCAGAGATACGGCACTCGCTGCACCTACCTTAGGTGAAAGACTTTCTACAGCGATACGGCACTTGCTGCACCTACTAAGGGTGAATAATTTTTTGAAAAATTCTTGCTATTTATATTTAAATGACTGCATTTACCATGATGCCTTGGGGCTATTTTCCGCTTGAATGCAAGGCAGTGTGCTCCCTTTTTCTTTTTGGATGTCTAAATGACGGCTCCCGTGAGCCTCTTGCTGACGAGCACTGGCGATGCACCTGTGTGCCTACTGAGTGGTACAAAAACCTGTAAACACATTTGGCGGCATTTCAAGCGACCCCTTCAGTTACATACGCTCTCTGCTGATGAGGGCCGAAAGCCAGAAACACGTGTCCAGAGATACGGCACTCGCTGCACCTACCTTAGGTGAAAGACTTTCTACAGCGATACGGCACTTGCTGCACCTACTAAGGGTGAATAATTTTTTGAAAAATTCTTGCTATTTATATTTAAATGACTGCATTTACCATGATGCCTTGGGGCTATTTTCCGCTTGAATGCAAGGCAGTGTGCTCCCTTTTTCTTTTTGGATGTCTAAATGACGGCTCCCGTGAGCCTCTTGCTGACGAGCACTGGCGATGCACCTGTGTGCCTACTGAGTGGTACAAAAACCTGTAAAGACGTTTGGCGGCATTTCAAGCGACCCCTTCAGTTACATACGCTCTATGCTGATGACGGCCGAAAGCCAGAAACACGTGTCCAGAGATACGGCACTCGCTGCACCTACCTTAGGTGAAAGACTTTCTACAGCGATACGGCACTTGCTGCACCTACTAAGGGTGAATAATTTTTTGAAAAATTCTTGCTATTTATATTTAAATGACTGCATTTACCATGATGCCTTGGGGCTATTTTCCGCTTGAATGCAAGGCAGTGTGCTCCCTTTTTCTTTTTGGATGTCTAAATGACGGCTCCCGTGAGCCTCTTGCTGACGAGCACTGGCGATGCACCTGTGTGCCTACTGAGTGGTACAAAAACCTGTAAACACATTTGGCGGCATTTCAAGCGACCCCTTCAGTTACATACGCTCTCTGCTGATGAGGGCCGAAAGCCAGAAACACGTGTCCAGAGATACGGCACTCGCTGCACCTACCTTAGGTGAAAGACTTTCTACAGCGATACGGCACTTGCTGCACCTACTAAGGGTGAATAATTTTTTGAAAAATTCTTCCTATTTATATTTAAATGACTGCATTTACCATGATGCCTTGGGGCTATTTTCCGCTTGAATGCAAGGCAGTGTGCTCCCTTTTTCTTTTTGGATGTCTAAATGACGGCTCCCGTGAGCCTCTTGCTGACGAGCACTGGCGATGCACCTGTGTGCCTACTGAGTGGTACAAAAACCTGTAAAGACGTTTGGCGGCATTTCAAGCGACCCATTCAGTTACATACTCTCTCTGCTGATGACGGCCGAAAGCCAGAAACACCTGTCCAGAGATACGGCACTCGCTGCACCTACCTTAGGTGAAAGACTTTCTACAGCGATACGGCACTTGCTGCACCTACTAAGGGTGAATAATTTTTTGAAAAATTCTTGCTATTTATATTTAAATGACTGCATTTACCATGATGCCTTGGGGCTATTTTCCGCTTGAATGCAAGGCAGTGTGCTCCCTTTTTCTTTTTGGATGTCTAAATGACGGCTCCCGTGAGCCTCTTGCTGACGAGCACTGGCGATGCACCTGTGTGCCTACTGAGTGGTACAAAAACCTGTAAAGACGTTTGGCGGCATTTCAAGCGACCCCTTCAGTTACATACGCTCTCTGCTGATGACGGCCGAAAGCCAGAAACACGTGTCCAGAGATACGGCACTCGCTGCACCTACCTTAGGTGAAAGACTTTCTACAGCGATACGGCACTTGCTGCACCTACTAAGGGTGAATAATTTTTTGAAAAATTCTTGCTAATTATATTTAAATGACTGCATTTACCATGATGCCTTGGGGCTATTTTCCGCTTGAATGCAAGGCAGTGTGCTCCCTTTTTCTTTTTGGATGTCTAAATGACGGCTCCCGTGAGCCTCTTGCTGACGAGCACTGGCGATGCACCTGTGTGCCTACTGAGTGGTACAAAAACCTGTAAAGACGTTTGGCGGCATTTCAAGCGACCCCTTCAGTTACATACGCTCTCTGCTGATGACGGCCGAAAGCCAGAAACACGTGTCCAGAGATACGGCACTCGCTGCACCTACCTTAGGTGAAAGACTTTCTACAGCGATACGGCACTTGCTGCACCTACTAAGGGTGAATAATTTTTTGAAAAATTCTTGCTATTTATATTTAAATGACTGCATTTACCATGATGCCTTGGGGCTATTTTCCGCTTGAATGCAAGGCAGTGTGCTCCCTTTTTCTTTTTGGATGTCTAAATGACGGCTCCCGTGAGCCTCTTGCTGACGAGCACTGGCGATGCACCTGTGTGCCTACTGAGTGGTACAAAAACCTGTAAAGACGTTTGGCGGCATTTCAAGCGACCCCTTCAGTTACATACGCTCTCTGCTGATGACGGCCGAAAGCCAGAAACACGTGTCCAGAGATACGGCACTCGCTGCACCTACCTTAGGTGAAAGACTTTCTACAGCGATACGGCACTTGCTGCACCTACTAAGGGTGAATAATTTTTTGAAAAATTCTTGCTATTTATATTTAAATGACTGCATTTACCATGATGCCTTGGGACTATTTTCCGCTTGAATGCAAGGCAGTGTGCTCCCTTTTTCTTTTTGGATGTCTAAATGACGGCTCCCGTGAGCCTCTTGCTGACGAGCACTGGCGATGCACCTGTGTGCCTACTGAGTGGTACAAAAACCTGTAAAGACGTTTGGCGGCATTTCAAGCGACCCCTTCAGTTACATACGCTCTCTGCTGATGACGGCCGAAAGCCAGAAACACGTGTCCAGAGATACGGCACTCGCTGCACCTACCTTAGGTGAAAGACTTTCTACAGCGATACGGCACTTGCTGCACCTACTAAGGGTGAATAATTTTTTGAAAAATTCTTGCTATTTATATTTAAATGACTGCATTTACCATGATGCCTTGGGGCTATTTTCCGCTTGAATGCAAGGCAGTGTGCTCCCTTTTTCTTTTTGGATGTCTAAATGACGGCTCCCGTGAGCCTCTTGCTGACGAGCACTGGCGATGCACCTGTGTGCCTACTGAGTGGTACAAAAACCTGTAAAGACGTTTGGCGGCATTTCAAGCGACCCCTTCAGTTACATACGCTCTCTGCTGATGACGGCCGAAAGCCAGAAACACGTGTCCAGAGATACGGCACTCGCTGCACCTACCTTAGGTGAAAGACTTTCTACAGCGATACGGCACTTGCTGCACCTACTAAGGGTGAATAATTTTTTGAAAAATTCTTGCTATTTATATTTAAATGACTGCATTTACCATGATGCCTTGGGGCTATTTTCCGCTTGAATGCAAGGCAGTGTGCTCCCTTTTTCTTTTTGGATGTCTAAATGACGGCTCCCGTGAGCCTCTTGCTGACGAGCACTGGCGATGCACCTGTGTGCCTACTGAGTGGTACAAAAACCTGTAAAGACGTTTGGCGGCATTTCAAGCGACCCCTTCAGTTACATACGCTCTCTGCTGATGACGGCCGAAAGCCAGAAACACGTGTCCAGAGATAAGGCACTCGCTGCACCTACCTTAGGTGAAAGACTTTCTACAGCGATACGGCACTTGCTGCACCTACTAAGGGTGAATAATTTTTTGAAAAATTCTTGCTATTTATATTTAAATGACTGCATTTACCATGATGCCTTGGGGCTATTTTCCGCTTGAATGCAAGGCAGTGTGCTCCCTTTTTCTTTTTGGATGTCTAAATGACGGCTCCCGTGAGCCTCTTGCTGACGAGCACTGGCGATGCACCTGTGTGCCTACTGAGTGGTACAAAAACCTGTAAAGACATTTGGCGGCATTTCAAGCGACCCCTTCAGTTACATACGCTCTCTGCTGATGACGGCCGAAAGCCAGAAACACGTGTCCAGAGATACGGCACTCGCTGCACCTACCTTAGGTGAAAGACTTTCTACAGCGATACGGCACTTGCTGCACCTACTAAGGGTGAATAATTTTTTGAAAAATTCTTGCTATTTATATTTAAATGACTGCATTTACCATGATGCCTTGGGGCTATTTTCCACTTGAATGCAAGGCAGTGTGCTCCCTTTTTCTTTTTGGATGTCTAAATGACGGCTCCCGTGAGCCTCTTGCTGACGAGCACTGGCGATGCACCTGTGTGCCTACTGAGTGGTACAAAAACCTGTAAAGACGTTTGGCGGCATTTCAAGCGACCCCTTCAGTTACATACGCTCTCTGCTGATGACGGCCGAAAGCCAGAAACATGTGTCCAGAGATACGGCACTCGCTGCACCAACCTTAGGTGAAAGACTTTCTACAGCGATACGGCACTTGCTGCACCTACTAAGGGTGAATAATTTTTTGAAAAATTCTTGCTATTTATATTTAAATGACTGCATTTACCATGATGCCTTGGGGCTATTTTCCGCTTGAATGCAAGGCAGTGTGCTCCCTTTTTCTTTTTGGATGTTTAAATGACGGCTCCCGTGAGCCTCTTGCTGACGAGCACTGGCGATGCACCTGTGTGCCTACTGAGTGGTACAAAAACCTGTAAAGAAGTTTGGCGGCATTTCAAGCGACCCCTTCAGTTACATACGCTCTCTGCTGATGACGGCCGAAAGCCAGAAACACGTGTCCAGAGATACGGCACTCGCTGCACCTGCCTTAGGTGAAAGACTTTCTACAGCGATACGGCACTTGCTGCACCTACTAAGGGTGAATAATTTTTTGAAAAATTCTTGCTATTTATATTTAAATGACTGCATTTACCATGATGCCTTGGGGCTATTTTCCGCTTGAATGCAAGGCAGTGTGCTCCCTTTTTCTTTTTGGATGTCTAAATGACGGCTCCCGTGAGCCTCTTGCTGACGAGCACTGGCGATGCACCTGTGTGCCTACTGAGTGGTACAAAAACCTGTAAAGACGTTTGGCGGCATTTCAAGTGACCCCTTCAGTTACATACGCTCTCTGCTGATGACGGCCGAAAGCCAGAAACACGTGTCCAGAGATAAGGCACTCGCTGCACCTACCTTAGGTGAAAGACTTTCTACAGCGATACGGCACTTGCTGCACCTACTAAGGGTGAATAATTTTTTGAAAAATTCTTGCTATTTATATTTAAATGACTGCATTTACCATGATGCCTTGGGGCTATTTTCCGCTTGAATGCAAGGCAGTGTGCTCCCTTTTTCTTTTTGGATGTCTAAATGACGGCTCCCGTGAGCCTCTTGCTGACGAGCACTGGCGATGCACCTGTGTGCCTACTGAGTGGTACAAAAACCTGTAAAGACATTTGGCGGCATTTCAAGCGACCCCTTCAGTTACATACGCTCTCTGCTGATGACGGCCGAAAGCCAGAAACACGTGTCCAGAGATACGGCACTCGCTGCACCTACCTTAGGTGAAAGACTTTCTACAGCGATACGGCACTTGCTGCACCTACTAAGGGTGAATAATTTTTTGAAAAATTCTTGCTATTTATATTTAAATGACTGCATTTACCATGATGCCTTGGGGCTATTTTCCGCTTGAATGCAAGGCAGTGTGCTCCCTTTTTCTTTTTGGATGTCTAAATGACGGCTCCCGTGAGCCTCTTGCTGACGAGCACTGGCGATGCACCTGTGTGCCTACTGAGTGGTACAAAAACCTGTAAAGACGTTTGGCGGCATTTCAAGCGACCCCTTCAGTTACATACGCTCTCTGCTGATGACGGCCGAAAGCCAGAAACATGTGTCCAGAGATACGGCACTCGCTGCACCTACCTTAGGTGAAAGACTTTCTACAGCGATACGGCACTTGCTGCACCTACTAAGGGTGAATAATTTTTTGAAAAATTCTTGCTATTTATATTTAAATGACTGCATTTACCATGATGCCTTGGGGCTATTTTCCGCTTGAATGCAAGGCAGTGTGCTCCCTTTTTCTTTTTGGATGTCTAAATGACGGCTCCCGTGAGCCTCTTGCTGACGAGCACTGGCGATGCACCTGTGTGCCTACTGAGTGGTACAAAAACCTCTAAAGACGTTTGGCGGCATTTCAAGCGACCCCTTCAGTTACATACGCTCTCTGCTGATGACGGCCGAAAGCCAGAAACACGTGTCCAGAGATACGGCACTCGCTGCACCTACCTTAGGTGAAAGACTTTCTACAGCGATACGGCACTTGCTGCACCTACTAAGGGTGAATAATTTTTTGAAAAATTCTTGCTATTTATATTTAAATGACTGCATTTACCATGATGCCTTGGGGCTATTTTCCGCTTGAATGCAAGGCAGTGTGCTCCCTTTTTCTTTTTGGATGTCTAAATGACGGCTCCCGTGAGCCTCTTGCTGACGAGCACTGGCGATGCACCTGTGTGCCTACTGAGTGGTACAAAAACCTGTAAAGACGTTTGGCGGCATTTCAAGCGACCCCTTCAGTTACATACGCTCTCTGCTGATGACGGCTGAAAGCCAGAAACACGTGTCCAGAGATACGGCACTCGCTGCACCTACCTTAGGTGAAAGACTTTCTACAGCGATACGGCACTTGCTGCACCTACTAAGGGTGAATAATTTTTTGAAAAATTCTTGCTATTTATATTTAAATGACTGCATTTACCATGATGCCTTGGGGCTATTTTCCGCTTGAATGCAAGGCAGTGTGCTCCCTTTTTCTTTTTGGATGTCTAAATGACGGCTCCCGTGAGCCTCTTGCTGACGAGCACTGGCGATGCACCTGTGTGCCTACTGAGTGGTACAAAAACCTGTAAAGACGTTTGGCGGCATTTCAAGCGACCCCTTCAGTTACATACGCTCTCTGCTGATGACGGCCGAAAGCCAGAAACACGTGTCCAGAGATACGGCACTCGCTGCACCTACCTTAGGTGAAAGACTTTCTACAGCGATACGGCACTTGCTGCACCTACTAAGGGTGAATAATTTTTTGAAAAATTCTTGCTATTTATATTTAAATGACTGCATTTACCATGATGCCTTGGGGCTATTTTCCGCTTGAATGCAAGGCAGTGTGCTCCCTTTTTCTTTTTGGATGTTTAAATGACGGCTCCCGTGAGCCTCTTGCTGACGAGCACTGACGATGCACCTGTGTGCCTACTGAGTGGTACAAAAACCTGTAAAGACGTTTGGCGGCATTTCAAGCGACCCCTTCAGTTACATACGCTCTCTGCTGATGACGGCCGAAAGCCAGAAACACGTGTCCAGAGATACGGCACTCGCTGCACCTACCTTAGGTGAAAGACTTTCTACAGCGATACGGCACTTGCTGCACCTACTAAGGGTGAATAATTTTTTGAAAAATTCTTGCTATTTATATTTAAATGACTGCATTTACCATGATGCCTTGGGGCTATTTTCCGCTTGAATGCAAGGCAGTGTGCTCCCTTTTTCTTTTTGGATGTCTAAATGACGGCTCCCGTGAGCCTCTTGCTGACGAGCACTGGCGATGCACCTGTGTGCCTACTGAGTGGTACAAAAACCTCTAAAGACATTTGGCGGCATTTCAAGCGACCCCTTCAGTTACATACGCTCTCTGCTGATGACGGCCGAAAGCCAGAAACACGTGTCCAGAGATACGGCACTCGCTGCACCTACCTTAGGTGAAAGACTTTCTACAGCGATACGGCACTTGCTGCACCTACTAAGGGTGAATAATTTTTTGAAAAATTCTTGCTATTTATATTTAAATGACTGCATTTACCATGATGCCTTGGGGCTATTTTCCGCTTGAATGCAAGGCAGTGTGCTCCCTTTTTCTTTTTGGATGTCTAAATGACGGCTCCCGTGAGCCTCTTGCTGACGAGCACTGGCGATGCACCTGTGTGCCTACTGAGTGGTACAAAAACCTGTAAAGACGTTTGGCGGCATTTCAAGCGACCCCTTCAGTTACATACGCTCTCTGCTGATGACGGCCGAAAGCCAGAAACACGTGTCCAGAGATACGGCACTCGCTGCACCTACCTTAGGTGAAAGACTTTCTACAGCGATACAGCACTTGCTGCACCTACTAAGGGTGAATAATTTTTTGAAAAATTCTTGCTATTTATATTTAAATGACTGCATTTACCATGATGCCTTGGGGCTATTTTCCGCTTGAATGCAAGGCAGTGTGCTCCCTTTTTCTTTTTGGGTGTCTAAATGACGGCTCCCGTGAGCCTCTTGCTGACGAGCACTGGCGATGCACCTGTGTGCCTACTGAGTGGTACAAAAACCTGTAAAGACGTTTGGCGGCATTTCAAGCGACCCCTTCAGTTACATACGCTCTCTGCTGATGACGGCCGAAAGCCAGAAACACGTGTCCAGAGATACGGCACTCGCTGCACCTACCTTAGGTGAAAGACTTTCTACAGCGATACGGCACTTGCTGCACCTACTAAGGGTGAATAATTTTTTGAAAAATTCTTGCTATTTATATTTAAATGACTGCATTTACCATGATGCCTTGGGGCTATTTTCCGCTTGAATGCAAGGCAGTGTGCTCCCTTTTTCTTTTTGGATGTCTAAATGACGGCTCCCGTGAGCCTCTTGCTGACGAGCACTGGCGATGCACCTGTGTGCCTACTGAGTGGTACAAAAACCTGTAAAGACGTTTGGCGGCATTTCAAGCGACCCCTTCAGTTACATACGCTCACTGCTGATGACGGCCGAAAGCCAGAAACACGTGTCCAGAGATACGGCACTCGCTGCACCTACCTTAGGTGAAAGACTTTCTACAGCGATACAGCACTTGCTGCACCTACTAAGGGTGAATAATTTTTTGAAAAATTCTTGCTATTTATATTTAAATGACTGCATTTACCATGATGCCTTGGGGCTATTTTCCGCTTGAATGCAAGGCAGTGTGCTCCCTTTTTCTTTTTGGATGTCTAAATGACGGCTCCCGTGAGCCTCTTGCTGACGAGCACTGGCGATGCACCTGTGTGCCTACTGAGTGGTACAAAAACCTGTAAACACATTTGGCGGCATTTCAAGCGACCCCTTCAGTTACATACGCTCTCTGCTGATGAGGGCCGAAAGCCAGAAACACGTGTCCAGAGATACGGCACTCGCTGCACCTACCTTAGGTGAAAGACTTTCTACAGCGATACGGCACTTGCTGCACCTACTAAGGGTGAATAATTTTTTGAAAAATTCTTGCTATTTATATTTAAATGACTGCATTTACCATGATGCCTTGGGGCTATTTTCCGCTTGAATGCAAGGCAGTGTGCTCCCTTTTTCTTTTTGGATGTCTAAATGACGGCTCCCGTGAGCCTCTTGCTGACGAGCACTGGCGATGCACCTGTGTGCCTACTGAGTGGTACAAAAACCTGTAAAGACGTTTGGCGGCATTTCAAGCGACCCCTTCAGTTACATACGCTCTATGCTGATGACGGCCGAAAGCCAGAAACACGTGTCCAGAGATACGGCACTCGCTGCACCTACCTTAGGTGAAAGACTTTCTACAGCGATACGGCACTTGCTGCACCTACTAAGGGTGAATAATTTTTTGAAAAATTCTTGCTATTTATATTTAAATGACTGCATTTACCATGATGCCTTGGGGCTATTTTCCGCTTGAATGCAAGGCAGTGTGCTCCCTTTTTCTTTTTGGATGTCTAAATGACGGCTCCCGTGAGCCTCTTGCTGACGAGCACTGGCGATGCACCTGTGTGCCTACTGAGTGGTACAAAAACCTGTAAACACATTTGGCGGCATTTTAAGCGACCCCTTCAGTTACATACGCTCTCTGCTGATGAGGGCCGAAAGCCAGAAACACGTGTCCAGAGATACGGCACTCGCTGCACCTACCTTAGGTGAAAGACTTTCTACAGCGATACGGCACTTGCTGCACCTACTAAGGGTGAATAATTTTTTGAAAAATTCTTCCTATTTATATTTAAATGACTGCATTTACCATGATGCCTTGGGGCTATTTTCCGCTTGAATGCAAGGCAGTGTGCTCCCTTTTTCTTTTTGGATGTCTAAATGACGGCTCCCGTGAGCCTCTTGCTGACGAGCACTGGCGATGCACCTGTGTGCCTACTGAGTGGTACAAAAACCTGTAAAGACGTTTGGCGGCATTTCAAGCGACCCCTTCAGTTACATACTCTCTCTGCTGATGACGGCCGAAAGCCAGAAACACCTGTCCAGAGATACGGCACTCGCTGCACCTACCTTAGGTGAAAGACTTTCTACAGCGATACGGCACTTGCTGCACCTACTAAGGGTGAATAATTTTTTGAAAAATTCTTGCTATTTATATTTAAATGACTGCATTTACCATGATGCCTTGGGGCTATTTTCCACTTGAATGCAAGGCAGTGTGCTCCCTTTTTCTTTTTGGATGTCTAAATGACGGCTCCCGTGAGCCTCTTGCTGACGAGCACTGGCGATGCACCTGTGTGCCTACTGAGTGGTACAAAAACCTGTAAAGACGTTTGGCGGCATTTCAAGCGACCCCTTCAGTTACATACGCTCTCTGCTGATGACGGCCGAAAGCCAGAAACACGTGTCCAGAGATACGGCACTCGCTGCACCTACCTTAGGTGAAAGACTTTCTACAGCGATACGGCACTTGCTGCACCTACTAAGGGTGAATAATTTTTTGAAAAATTCTTGCTAATTATATTTAAATGACTGCATTTACCATGATGCCTTGGGGCTATTTTCCGCTTGAATGCAAGGCAGTGTGCTCCCTTTTTCTTTTTGGATGTCTAAATGACGGCTCCCGTGAGCCTCTTGCTGACGAGCACTGGCGATGCACCTGTGTGCCTACTGAGTGGTACAAAAACCTGTAAAGACGTTTGGCGGCATTTCAAGCGACCCCTTCAGTTACATACGCTCTCTGCTGATGACGGCCGAAAGCCAGAAACACGTGTCCAGAGATACGGCACTCGCTGCACCTACCTTAGGTGAAAGACTTTCTACAGCGATACGGCACTTGCTGCACCTACTAAGGGTGAATAATTTTTTGAAAAATTCTTGCTATTTATATTTAAATGACTGCATTTACCATGATGCCTTGGGGCTATTTTCCGCTTGAATGCAAGGCAGTGTGCTCCCTTTTTCTTTTTGGATGTCTAAATGACGGCTCCCGTGAGCCTCTTGCTGACGAGCACTGGCGATGCACCTGTGTGCCTACTGAGTGGTACAAAAACCTGTAAAGACGTTTGGCGGCATTTCAAGCGACCCCTTCAGTTACATACGCTCTCTGCTGATGACGGCCGAAAGCCAGAAACACGTGTCCAGAGATACGGCACTCGCTGCACCTACCTTAGGTGAAAGACTTTCTACAGCGATACGGCACTTGCTGCACCTACTAAGGGTGAATAATTTTTTGAAAAATTCTTGCTATTTATATTTAAATGACTGCATTTACCATGATGCCTTGGGACTATTTTCCGCTTGAATGCAAGGCAGTGTGCTCCCTTTTTCTTTTTGGATGTCTAAATGACGGCTCCCGTGAGCCTCTTGCTGACGAGCACTGGCGATGCACCTGTGTGCCTACTGAGTGGTACAAAAACCTGTAAAGACGTTTGGCGGCATTTCAAGCGACCCCTTCAGTTACATACGCTCTCTGCTGATGACGGCCGAAAGCCAAAAACACGTGTCCAGAGATACGGCACTCGCTGCACCTACCTTAGGTGAAAGACTTTCTACAGCGATACGGCACTTGCTGCACCTACTAAGGGTGAATAATTTTTTGAAAAATTCTTGCTATTTATATTTAAATGACTGCATTTACCATGATGCCTTGGGGCTATTTTCCGCTTGAATGCAAGGCAGTGTGCTCCCTTTTTCTTTTTGGATGTCTAAATGATGGCTCCCGTGAGCCTCTTGCTGACGAGCACTGGCGATGCACCTGTGTGCCTACTGAGTGGTACAAAAACCTGTAAAGACGTTTGGCGGCATTTCAAGCGACCCCTTCAGTTACATACGCTCTCTGCTGATGACGGCCGAAAGCCAGAAACACGTGTCCAGAGATACGGCACTCGCTGCACCTACCTTAGGTGAAAGACTTTCTACAGCGATACGGCACTTGCTGCACCTACTAAGGGTGAATAATTTTTTGAAAAATTCTTGCTATTTATATTTAAATGACTGCATTTACCATGATGCCTTGGGGCTATTTTCCGCTTGAATGCAAGGCAGTGTGCTCCCTTTTTCTTTTTGGATGTCTAAATGACGGCTCCCGTGAGCCTCTTGCTGACGAGCACTGGCGATGCACCTGTGTGCCTACTGAGTGGTACAAAAACCTGTAAAGACGTTTGGCGGCATTTCAAGCGACCCCTTCAGTTACATACGCTCTCTGCTGATGACGGCCGAAAGCCAGAAACACGTGTCCAGAGATAAGGCACTCGCTGCACCTACCTTAGGTGAAAGACTTTCTACAGCGATACGGCACTTGCTGCACCTACTAAGGGTGAATAATTTTTTGAAAAATTCTTGCTATTTATATTTAAATGACTGCATTTACCATGATGCCTTGGGGCTATTTTCCGCTTGAATGCAAGGCAGTGTGCTCCCTTTTTCTTTTTGGATGTCTAAATGACGCTCCCGTGAGCCTCTTGCTGACGAGCACTGGCGATGCACCTGTGTGCCTACTGAGTGGTACAAAAACCTGTAAAGACATTTGGCGGCATTTCAAGCGACCCCTTCAGTTACATACGCTCTCTGCTGATGACGGCCGAAAGCCAGAAACACGTGTCCAGAGATACGGCACTCGCTGCACCTACCTTAGGTGAAAGACTTTCTACAGCGATACGGCACTTGCTGCACCTACTAAGGGTGAATAATTTTTTGAAAAATTCTTGCTATTTATATTTAAATGACTGCATTTACCATGATGCCTTGGGGCTATTTTCCACTTGAATGCAAGGCAGTGTGCTCCCTTTTTCTTTTTGGATGTCTAAATGACGGCTCCCGTGAGCCTCTTGCTGACGAGCACTGGCGATGCACCTGTGTGCCTACTGAGTGGTACAAAAACCTGTAAAGACGTTTGGCGGCATTTCAAGCGACCCCTTCAGTTACATACGCTCTCTGCTGATGACGGCCGAAAGCCAGAAACATGTGTCCAGAGATACGGCACTCGCTGCACCAACCTTAGGTGAAAGACTTTCTACAGCGATACGGCACTTGCTGCACCTACTAAGGGTGAATAATTTTTTGAAAAATTCTTGCTATTTATATTTAAATGACTGCATTTACCATGATGCCTTGGGGCTATTTTCCGCTTGAATGCAAGGCAGTGTGCTCCCTTTTTCTTTTTGGATGTCTAAATGACGGCTCCCGTGAGCCTCTTGCTGACGAGCACTGGCGATGCACCTGTGTGCCTACTGAGTGGTACAAAAACCTGTAAAGACGTTTGGCGGCATTTCAAGCGACCCCTTCAGTTACATACGCTCTCTGCTGATGACGGCCGAAAGCCAGAAACACGTGTCCAGAGATACGGCACTCGCTGCACCTACCTTAGGTGAAAGACTTTCTACAGCGATACGGCACTTGCTGCACCTACTAAGGGTGAATAATTTTTTGAAAAATTCTTGCTATTTATATTTAAATGACTGCATTTACCATGATGCCTTGGGGCTATTTTCCGCTTGAATGCAAGGCAGTGTGCTCCCTTTTTCTTTTTGGATGTCTAAATGACGGCTCCCGTGAGCCTCTTGCTGACGAGCACTGGCGATGCACCTGTGTGCCTACTGAGTGGTACAAAAACCTGTAAAGACGTTTGGCGGCATTTCAAGCGACCCCTTCAGTTACATACGCTCTCTGCTGATGACGGCTGAAAGCCAGAAACACGTGTCCAGAGATACGGCACTCGCTGCACCTACCTTAGGTGAAAGACTTTCTACAGCGATACGGCACTTGCTGCACCTACTAAGGGTGAATAATTTTTTGAAAAATTCTTGCTATTTATATTTAAATGACTGCATTTACCATGATGCCTTGGGGCTATTTTCCGCTTGAATGCAAGGCAGTGTGCTCCCTTTTTCTTTTTGGATGTTTAAATGACGGCTCCCGTGAGCCTCTTGCTGACGAGCACTGGCGATGCACCTGTGTGCCTACTGAGTGGTACAAAAACCTGTAAAGACGTTTGGCGGCATTTCAAGCGACCCCTTCAGTTACATACGCTCTCTGCTGATGACGGCCGAAAGCCAGAAACACGTGTCCAGAGATACGGCACTCGCTGCACCTACCTTAGGTGAAAGACTTTCTACAGCGATACGGCACTTGCTGCACCTACTAAGGGTGAATAATTTTTTGAAAAATTCTTGCTATTTATATTTAAATGACTGCATTTACCATGATGCCTTGGGGCTATTTTCCGCTTGAATGCAAGGCAGTGTGCTCCCTTTTTCTTTTTGGATGTCTAAATGACGGCTCCCGTGAGCCTCTTGCTGACGAGCACTGGCGATGCACCTGTGTGCCTACTGAGTGGTACAAAAACCTCTAAAGACATTTGGCGGCATTTCAAGCGACCCCTTCAGTTACATACGCTCTCTGCTGATGACGGCCGAAAGCCAGAAACACGTGTCCAGAGATACGGCACTCGCTGCACCTACCTTAGGTGAAAGACTTTCTACAGCGATACGGCACTTGCTGCACCTACTAAGGGTGAATAATTTTTTGAAAAATTCTTGCTATTTATATTTAAATGACTGCATTTACCATGATGCCTTGGGGCTATTTTCCGCTTGAATGCAAGGCAGTGTGCTCCCTTTTTCTTTTTGGATGTCTAAATGACGGCTCCCGTGAGCCTCTTGCTGACGAGCACTGGCGATGCACCTGTGTGCCTACTGAGTGGTACAAAAACCTGTAAAGACGTTTGGCGGCATTTCAAGCGACCCCTTCAGTTACATACGCTCTCTGCTGATGACGGCCGAAAGCCAGAAACACGTGTCCAGAGATACGGCACTCGCTGCACCTACCTTAGGTGAAAGACTTTCTACAGCGATACGGCACTTGCTGCACCTACTAAGGGTGAATAATTTTTTGAAAAATTCTTGCTATTTATATTTAAATGACTGCATTTACCATGATGCCTTGGGGCTATTTTCCGCTTGAATGCAAGGCAGTGTGCTCCCTTTTTCTTTTTGGGTGTCTAAATGACGGCTCCCGTGAGCCTCTTGCTGACGAGCACTGGCGATGCACCTGTGTGCCTACTGAGTGGTACAAAAACCTGTAAAGACGTTTGGCGGCATTTCAAGCGACCCCTTCAGTTACATACGCTCTCTGCTGATGACGGCCGAAAGCCAGAAACACGTGTCCAGAGATACGGCACTCGCTGCACCTACCTTAGGTGAAAGACTTTCTACAGCGATACGGCACTTGCTGCACCTACTAAGGGTGAATAATTTTTTGAAAAATTCTTGCTATTTATATTTAAATGACTGCATTTACCATGATGCCTTGGGGCTATTTTCCGCTTGAATGCAAGGCAGTGTGCTCCCTTTTTCTTTTTGGATGTCTAAATGACGGCTCCCGTGAGCCTCTTGCTGACGAGCACTGGCGATGCACCTGTGTGCCTACTGAGTGGTACAAAAACCTGTAAAGACGTTTGGCGGCATTTCAAGCGACCCCTTCAGTTACATACGCTCTCTGCTGATGATGGCCGAAAGCCAGAAACACGTGTCCAGAGATACGGCACTCGCTGCACCTACCTTAGGTGAAAGACTTTCTACAGCGATACGGCACTTGCTGCACCTACTAAGGGTGAATAATTTTTTGAAAAATTCTTGCTATTTATATTTAAATGACTGCATTTACCATGATGCCTTGGGGCTATTTTCCGCTTGAATGCAAGGCAGTGTGCTCCCTTTTTCTTTTTGGATGTCTAAATGACGGCTCCCGTGAGCCTCTTGCTGACGAGCACTGGCGATGCACCTGTGTGCCTACTGAGTGGTACAAAAACCTGTAAAGACGTTTGGCGGCATTTCAAGCGACCCCTTCAGTTACATACGCTCTCTGCTGATGACGGCCGAAAGCCAGAAACACGTGTCCAGAGATACGGCACTCGCTGCACCTACCTTAGGTGAAAGACTTTCTACAGCGATACGGCACTTGCTGCACCTACTAAGGGTGAATAATTTTTTGAAAAATTCTTGCTATTTATATTTAAATGACTGCATTTACCATGATGCCTTGGGGCTATTTTCCGCTTGAATGCAAGGCAGTGTGCTCCCTTTTTCTTTTTGGATGTCTAAATGACGGCTCCCGTGAGCCTCTTGCTGACGAGCACTGGCGATGCACCTGTGTGCCTACTGAGTGGTACAAAAACCTGTAAAGACGTTTGGCGGCATTTCAAGCGACCCCTTCAGTTACATACGCTCTCTGCTGATGACGGCCGAAAGCCAGAAACACGTGTCCAGAGATACGGCACTCGCTGCACCTACCTTAGGTGAAAGACTTTCTACAGCGATACGGCACTTGCTGCCCCTACTAAGGGTGAATAATTTTTTGAAAAATTCTTGCTATTTATATTTAAATGACTGCATTTACCATGATGCCTTGGGGCTATTTTCCACTTGAATGCAAGGCAGTGTGCTCCCTTTTTCTTTTTGGGTGTCTAAATGACGGCTCCCGTGAGCCTCTTGCTGACGAGCACTGGCAATGCACCTGTGTGCCTACTGAGTGGTACAAAAACCTGTAAAGACGTTTGGCGGCATTTCAAGCGACCCCTTCAGTTACATACGCTCTCTGCTGATGACGGCCGAAAGCCAGAAACACGTGTCCAGAGATACGGCACTCGCTGCACCTACCTTAGGTGAAAGACTTTCTACAGCGATACGGCACTTGCTGCACCTACTAAGGGTGAATAATTTTTTGAAAAATTCTTGCTATTTATATTTAAATGACTGCATTTACCATGATGCCTTGGGGCTATTTTCCGCTTGAATGCAAGGCAGTGTGCTCCCTTTTTCTTTTTGGATGTCTAAATGACGGCTCCCGTGAGCCTCTTGCTGACGAGCACTGGCGATGCACCTGTGTGCCTACTGAGTGGTACAAAAACCTGTAAAGACATTTGGCGGCATTTCAAGCGACCCCTTCAGTTACATACGCTCTCTGCTGATGACGGCCGAAAGCCAGAAACACGTGTCCAGAGATACGGCACTCGCTGCACCTACCTTAGGTGAAAGACTTTCTACAGCGATACGGCACTTGCTGCACCTACTAAGGGTGAATAATTTTTTGAAAAATTCTTGCTATTTATATTTAAATGACTGCATTTACCATGATGCCTTGGGGCTATTTTCCGCTTGAATGCAAGGCAGTGTGCTCCCTTTTTCTTTTTGGATGTCTAAATGACGGCTCCCGTGAGCCTCTTGCTGACGAGCACTGGCGATGCACCTGTGTGCCTACTGAGTGGTACAAAAACCTGTAAAGACGTTTGGCGGCATTTCAAGCGACCCCTTCAGTTACATACGCTCTCTGCTGATGACGGCCGAAAGCCAGAAACACGTGTCTAGAGATACGGCACTCGCTGCACCTACCTTAGGTGAAAGACTTTCTACAGCGATACGGCACTTGCTGCACCTACTAAGGGTGAATAATTTTTTGAAAAATTCTTGCTATTTATATTTAAATGACTGCATTTACCATGATGCCTTGGGGCTATTTTCCGCTTGAATGCAAGGCAGTGTGCTCCCTTTTTCTTTTTGGGTGTCTAAATGACGGCTCCCGTGAGCCTCTTGCTGACGAGCACTGGCGATGCACCTGTGTGCCTACTGAGTGGTACAAAAACCTGTAAAGACGTTTGGCGGCATTTCAAGCGACCCCTTCAGTTACATACGCTCTCTGCTGATGACGGCCGAAAGCCAGAAACACGTGTCCAGAGATACGGCACTCGCTGCACCTACCTTAGGTGAAAGACTTTCTACAGCGATACGGCACTTGCTGCACCTACTAAGGGTGAATAATTTTTTGAAAAATTCTTGCTATTTATATTTAAATGACTGCATTTACCATGATGCCTTGGGGCTATTTTCCGCTTGAATGCAAGGCAGTGTGCTCCCTTTTTCTTTTTGGATGTCTAAATGACGGCTCCCGTGAGCCTCTTGCTGACGAGCACTGGCGATGCACCTGTGTGCCTACTGAGTGGTACAAAAACCTGTAAAGACGTTTGGCGGCATTTCAAGCGACCCCTTCAGTTACATACGCTCTCTGCTGATGCCGGCCGAAAGCCAGAAACACGTGTCCAGAGATACGGCACTCGCTGCACCTACCTTAGGTGAAAGACTTTCTACAGCGATACGGCACTTGCTGCACCTACTAAGGGTGAATAATTTTTTGAAAAATTCTTGCTATTTATATTTAAATGACTGCATTTACCATGATGCCTTGGGGCTATTTTCCGCTTGAATGCAAGGCAGTGTGCTCCCTTTTTCTTTTTGGATGTCTAAATGACGGCTCCCGTGAGCCTCTTGCTGACGAGCACTGGCGATGCACCTGTGTGCCTACTGAGTGGTACAAAAACCTGTAAAGACGTTTGGCGGCATTTCAAGCGACCCCTTCAGTTACATACGCTCTCTGCTGATGACGGCCGAAAGCCAGAAACACGTGTCCAGAGATACGGCACTCGCTGCACCTACCTTAGGTGAAAGACTTTCTACAGCGATACGGCACTTGCTGCACCTACTAAGGGTGAATAATTTTTTGAAAAATTCTTGCTATTTATATTTAAATGACTGCATTTACCATGATGCCTTGGGGCTATTTTCCGCTTGAATGCAAGGCAGTGTGCTCCCTTTTTCTTTTTGGATGTCTAAATGACGGCTCCCGTGAGCCTCTTGCTGACGAGCACTGGCGATGCACCTGTGTGCCTACTGAGTGGTACAAAAACCTGTAAAGACGTTTGGCGGCATTTCAAGCGACCCCTTCAGTTACATACGCTCTCTGCTGATGACGGCCGAAAGCCAGAAACACGTGTCCAGAGATACGGCACTCGCTGCACCTACCTTAGGTGAAAGACTTTCTACAGCGATACGGCACTTGCTGCACCTACTAAGGGTGAATAATTTTTTGAAAAATTCTTGCTATTTATATTTAAATGACTGCATTTACCATGATGCCTTGGGGCTATTTTCCGCTTGAATGCAAGGCAGTGTGCTCCCTTTTTCTTTTTGGATGTCTAAATGACGGCTCCCGTGAGCCTCTTGCTGACGAGCACTGGCGATGCACCTGTGTGCCTACTGAGTGGTACAAAAACCTGTAAAGACGTTTGGCGGCATTTCAAGCGACCCCTTCAGTTACATACGCTCTCTGCTGATGACGGCCGAAAGCCAGAAACACGTGTCCAGAGATACGGCACTCGCTGCACCTACCTTAGGTGAAAGACTTTCTACAGCGATACGGCACTTGCTGCACCTACTAAGGGTGAATAATTTTTTGAAAAATTCTTGCTATTTATATTTAAATGACTGCATTTACCATGATGCCTTGGGGCTATTTTCCGCTTGAATGCAAGGCAGTGTGCTCCCTTTTTCTTTTTGGATGTCTAAATGACGGCTCCCGTGAGCCTCTTGCTGACGAGCACTGGCGATGCACCTGTGTGCCTACTGAGTGGTACAAAAACCTGTAAAGACGTTTGGCGGCATTTCAAGCGACCCCTTCAGTTACATACGCTCTCTGCTGATGACGGCCGAAAGCCAGAAACACGTGTCCAGAGATACGGCACTCGCTGCACCTACCTTAGGTGAAAGACTTTCTACAGCGATACGGCACTTGCTGCACCTACTAAGGGTGAATAATTTTTTGAAAAATTCTTGCTATTTATATTTAAATGACTGCATTTACCATGATGCCTTGGGGCTATTTTCCGCTTGAATGCAAGGCAGTGTGCTCCCTTTTTCTTTTTGGATGTCTAAATGACGGATCCCGTGAGCCTCTTGCTGACGAGCACTGGCGATGCACCTGTGTGCCTACTGAGTGGTACAAAAACCTGTAAAGACGTTTGGCGGCATTTCAAGCGACCCCTTCAGTTACATACGCTCTCTGCTGATGACGGCCGAAAGCCAGAAACACGTGTCCAGAGATACGGCACTCGCTGCACCTACCTTAGGTGAAAGACTTTCTACAGCGATACGGCACTTGCTGCACCTACTAAGGGTGAATAATTTTTTGAAAAATTCTTGCTATTTATATTTAAATGACTGCATTTACCATGATGCCTTGGGGCTATTTTCCGCTTGAATGCAAGGCAGTGTGCTCCCTTTTTCTTTTTGGATGTCTAAATGACGGCTCCCGTGAGCCTCTTGCTGACGAGCACTGGCGATGCACCTGTGTGCCTACTGAGTGGTACAAAAACCTGTAAAGACGTTTGGCGGCATTTCAAGCGACCCCTTAAGTTACATACGCTCTCTGCTGATGACGGCCGAAAGCCAGAAACAAATGTCCAGAGATACGGCACTCGCTGCACCTACCTTAGGTGAAAGACTTTCTACAGCGATACGGCACTTGCTGCACCTACTAAGGGTGAATAATTTTTTGAAAAATTCTTCCTATTTATATTTAAATGACTGCATTTACCATGATGCCTGGGGGCTATTTTCCGCTTGAATGCAAGGCAGTGTGCTCCCTTTTTCTTTTTGGATGTCTAAATGACGGCTCCCGTGAGCCTCTTGCTGACGAGCACTGGCGATGCACCTGTGTGCCTACTGAGTGGTACAAAAACCTGTAAAGACGTTTGGCGGCATTTCAAGCGACCCCTTCAGTTACATACGCTCTCTGCTGATGACGGCCGAAAGCCAGAAACACGTGTCCAGAGATACGGCACTCGCTGCACCTACCTTAGGTGAAAGACTTTCTACAGCGATACGGCACTTGCTGCACCTACTAAGGGTGAATAATTTTTTGAAAAATTCTTGCTATTTATATTTAAATGACTGCATTTACCATGATGCCTTGGGGCTATTTTCCGCTTGAATGCAAGGCAGTGTGCTCCCTTTTTCTTTTTGGATGTCTAAATGACGGCTCCCGTGAGCCTCTTGCTGACGAGCACTGGCGATGCACCTGTGTGCCTACTGAGTGGTACAAAAACCTGTAAAGACGTTTGGCGGCATTTCAAGCGACCCCTTCAGTTACATACGCTCTCTGCTGATGACGGCCGAAAGCCAGAAACACGTGTCCAGAGATACGGCACTCGCTGCACCTACCTTAGGTGAAAGACTTTCTACAGCGATACGGCACTTGCTGCACCTACTAAGGGTGAATAATTTTTTGAAAAATTCTTGCTATTTATATTTAAATGACTGCATTTACCATGATGCCTTGGGGCTATTTTCCGCTTGAATGCAAGGCAGTGTGCTCCCTTTTTCTTTTTGGATGTCTAAATGACGGCTCCCGTGAGCCTCTTGCTGACGAGCACTGGCGATGCACCTGTGTGCCTACTGAGTGGTACAAAAACCTGTAAAGACGTTTGGCGGCATTTCAAGCGACCCCTTCAGTTACATACGCTCTCTGCTGATGACGGCCGAAAGCCAGAAACACGTGTCCAGAGATGCGGCACTCGCTGCACCTACCTTAGGTGAAAGACTTTCTACAGCGATACGGCACTTGCTGCACCTACTAAGGGTGAATAATTTTTTGAAAAATTCTTGCTATTTATATTTAAATGACTGCATTTACCATGATGCCTTGGGGCTATTTTCCGCTTGAATGCAAGGCAGTGTGCTCCCTTTTTCTTTTTGGATGTCTAAATGATGGCTCCCGTGAGCCTCTTGCTGACGAGCACTGGCGATGCACCTGTGTGCCTACTGAGTGGTACAAAAACCTGTAAAGACGTTTGGCGGCATTTCAAGCGACCCCTTCAGTTACATACGCTCTCTGCTGATGACGGCCGAAAGCCAGAAACACGTGTCCAGAGATACGGCACTCGCTGCACCTACCTTAGGTGAAAGACTTTCTACAGCGATACGGCACTTGCTGCACCTACTAAGGGTGAATAATTTTTTGAAAAATTCTTGCTATTTATATTTAAATGACTGCATTTACCATGATGCCTTGGGGCTATTTTCCGCTTGAATGCAAGGCAGTGTGCTCCCTTTTTCTTTTTGGGTGTCTAAATGACGGCTCCCGTGAGCCTCTTGCTGACGAGCACTGGCGATGCACCTGTGTGCCTACTGAGTGGTACAAAAACCTGTAAAGACGTTTGGCGGCATTTCAAGCGACCCCTTCAGTTACATACGCTCTCTGCTGATGACGGCCGAAAGCCAGAAACACGTGTCCAGAGATACGGCACTCGCTGCACCTACCTTAGGTGAAAGACTTTCTACAGCGATACGGCACTTGCTGCACCTACTAAGGGTGAATAATTTTTTGAAAAATTCTTGCTATTTATATTTAAATGACTGCATTTACCATGATGCCTTGGGGCTATTTTCCGCTTGAATGCAAGGCAGTGTGCTCCCTTTTTCTTTTTGGATGTCTAAATGACGGCTCCCGTGAGCCTCTTGCTGACGAGCACTGGCGATGCACCTGTGTGCCTACTGAGTGGTACAAAAACCTGTAAAGACGTTTGGCGGCATTTCAAGCGACCCCTTCAGTTACATACGCTCTCTGCTGATGCCGGCCGAAAGCCAGAAACACGTGTCCAGAGATACGGCACTCGCTGCACCTACCTTAGGTGAAAGACTTTCTACAGCGATACGGCACTTGCTGCACCTACTAAGGGTGAATAATTTTTTGAAAAATTCTTGCTATTTATATTTAAATGACTGCATTTACCATGATGCCTTGGGGCTATTTTCCGCTTGAATGCAAGGCAGTGTGCTCCCTTTTTCTTTTTGGATGTCTAAATGACGGCTCCCGTGAGCCTCTTGCTGACGAGCACTGGCGATGCACCTGTGTGCCTACTGAGTGGTACAAAAACCTGTAAAGACGTTTGGCGGCATTTCAAGCGACCCCTTCAGTTACATACGCTCTCTGCTGATGACGGCCGAAAGCCAGAAACACGTGTCCAGAGATACGGCACTCGCTGCACCTACCTTAGGTGAAAGACTTTCTACAGCGATACGGCACTTGCTGCACCTACTAAGGGTGAATAATTTTTTGAAAAATTCTTGCTATTTATATTTAAATGACTGCATTTACCATGATGCCTTGGGGCTATTTTCCGCTTGAATGCAAGGCAGTGTGCTCCCTTTTTCTTTTTGGATGTCTAAATGACGGCTCCCGTGAGCCTCTTGCTGACGAGCACTGGCGATGCACCTGTGTGCCTACTGAGTGGTACAAAAACCTGTAAAGACGTTTGGCGGCATTTCAAGCGACCCCTTCAGTTACATACGCTCTCTGCTGATGACGGCCGAAAGCCAGAAACACGTGTCCAGAGATACGGCACTCGCTGCACCTACCTTAGGTGAAAGACTTTCTACAGCGATACGGCACTTGCTGCACCTACTAAGGGTGAATAATTTTTTGAAAAATTCTTGCTATTTATATTTAAATGACTGCATTTACCATGATGCCTTGGGGCTATTTTCCGCTTGAATGCAAGGCAGTGTGCTCCCTTTTTCTTTTTGGATGTCTAAATGACGGCTCCCGTGAGCCTCTTGCTGACGAGCACTGGCGATGCACCTGTGTGCCTACTGAGTGGTACAAAAACCTGTAAAGACGTTTGGCGGCATTTCAAGCGACCCCTTCAGTTACATACGCTCTCTGCTGATGACGGCCGAAAGCCAGAAACACGTGTCCAGAGATACGGCACTCGCTGCACCTACCTTAGGTGAAAGACTTTCTACAGCGATACGGCACTTGCTGCACCTACTAAGGGTGAATAATTTTTTGAAAAATTCTTGCTATTTATATTTAAATGACTGCATTTACCATGATGCCTTGGGGCTATTTTCCGCTTGAATGCAAGGCAGTGTGCTCCCTTTTTCTTTTTGGATGTCTAAATGACGGCTCCCGTGAGCCTCTTGCTGACGAGCACTGGCGATGCACCTGTGTGCCTACTGAGTGGTACAAAAACCTGTAAAGACGTTTGGCGGCATTTCAAGCGACCCCTTCAGTTACATACGCTCTCTGCTGATGACGGCCGAAAGCCAGAAACACGTGTCCAGAGATACGGCACTCGCTGCACCTACCTTAGGTGAAAGACTTTCTACAGCGATACGGCACTTGCTGCACCTACTAAGGGTGAATAATTTTTTGAAAAATTCTTGCTATTTATATTTAAATGACTGCATTTACCATGATGCCTTGGGGCTATTTTCCGCTTGAATGCAAGGCAGTGTGCTCCCTTTTTCTTTTTGGATGTCTAAATGACGGATCCCGTGAGCCTCTTGCTGACGAGCACTGGCGATGCACCTGTGTGCCTACTGAGTGGTACAAAAACCTGTAAAGACGTTTGGCGGCATTTCAAGCGACCCCTTCAGTTACATACGCTCTCTGCTGATGACGGCCGAAAGCCAGAAACACGTGTCCAGAGATACGGCACTCGCTGCACCTACCTTAGGTGAAAGACTTTCTACAGCGATACGGCACTTGCTGCACCTACTAAGGGTGAATAATTTTTTGAAAAATTCTTGCTATTTATATTTAAATGACTGCATTTACCATGATGCCTTGGGGCTATTTTCCGCTTGAATGCAAGGCAGTGTGCTCCCTTTTTCTTTTTGGATGTCTAAATGACGGCTCCCGTGAGCCTCTTGCTGACGAGCACTGGCGATGCACCTGTGTGCCTACTGAGTGGTACAAAAACCTGTAAAGACGTTTGGCGGCATTTCAAGCGACCCCTTAAGTTACATACGCTCTCTGCTGATGACGGCCGAAAGCCAGAAACAAATGTCCAGAGATACGGCACTCGCTGCACCTACCTTAGGTGAAAGACTTTCTACAGCGATACGGCACTTGCTGCACCTACTAAGGGTGAATAATTTTTTGAAAAATTCTTCCTATTTATATTTAAATGACTGCATTTACCATGATGCCTGGGGGCTATTTTCCGCTTGAATGCAAGGCAGTGTGCTCCCTTTTTCTTTTTGGATGTCTAAATGACGGCTCCCGTGAGCCTCTTGCTGACGAGCACTGGCGATGCACCTGTGTGCCTACTGAGTGGTACAAAAACCTGTAAAGACGTTTGGCGGCATTTCAAGCGACCCCTTCAGTTACATACGCTCTCTGCTGATGACGGCCGAAAGCCAGAAACACGTGTCCAGAGATACGGCACTCGCTGCACCTACCTTAGGTGAAAGACTTTCTACAGCGATACGGCACTTGCTGCACCTACTAAGGGTGAATAATTTTTTGAAAAATTCTTGCTATTTATATTTAAATGACTGCATTTACCATGATGCCTTGGGGCTATTTTCCGCTTGAATGCAAGGCAGTGTGCTCCCTTTTTCTTTTTGGATGTCTAAATGACGGCTCCCGTGAGCCTCTTGCTGACGAGCACTGGCGATGCACCTGTGTGCCTACTGAGTGGTACAAAAACCTGTAAAGACGTTTGGCGGCATTTCAAGCGACCCCTTCAGTTACATACGCTCTCTGCTGATGACGGCCGAAAGCCAGAAACACGTGTCCAGAGATACGGCACTCGCTGCACCTACCTTAGGTGAAAGACTTTCTACAGCGATACGGCACTTGCTGCACCTACTAAGGGTGAATAATTTTTTGAAAAATTCTTGCTATTTATATTTAAATGACTGCATTTACCATGATGCCTTGGGGCTATTTTCCGCTTGAATGCAAGGCAGTGTGCTCCCTTTTTCTTTTTGGATGTCTAAATGACGGCTCCCGTGAGCCTCTTGCTGACGAGCACTGGCGATGCACCTGTGTGCCTACTGAGTGGTACAAAAACCTGTAAAGACGTTTGGCGGCATTTCAAGCGACCCCTTCAGTTACATACGCTCTCTGCTGATGACGGCCGAAAGCCAGAAACACGTGTCCAGAGATGCGGCACTCGCTGCACCTACCTTAGGTGAAAGACTTTCTACAGCGATACGGCACTTGCTGCACCTACTAAGGGTGAATAATTTTTTGAAAAATTCTTGCTATTTATATTTAAATGACTGCATTTACCATGATGCCTTGGGGCTATTTTCCGCTTGAATGCAAGGCAGTGTGCTCCCTTTTTCTTTTTGGATGTCTAAATGATGGCTCCCGTGAGCCTCTTGCTGACGAGCACTGGCGATGCACCTGTGTGCCTACTGAGTGGTACAAAAACCTGTAAAGACGTTTGGCGGCATTTCAAGCGACCCCTTCAGTTACATACGCTCTCTGCTGATGACGGCCGAAAGCCAGAAACACGTGTCCAGAGATACGGCACTCGCTGCACCTACCTTAGGTGAAAGACTTTCTACAGCGATACGGCACTTGCTGCACCTACTAAGGGTGAATAATTTTTTGAAAAATTCTTGCTATTTATATTTAAATGACTGCATTTACCATGATGCCTTGGGGCTATTTTCCGCTTGAATGCAAGGCAGTGTGCTCCCTTTTTCTTTTTGGATGTCTAAATGACGGCTCCCGTGAGCCTCTTGCTGACGAGCACTGGCGATGCACCTGTGTGCCTACTGAGTGGTACAAAAACCTGTAAAGACGTTTGGCGGCATTTCAAGCGACCCCTTCAGTTACATACGCTCTCTGCTGATGACGGCCGAAAGCCAGAAACACGTGTCCAGAGATACGGCACTCGCTGCACCTACCTTAGGTGAAAGACTTTCTACAGCGATACGGCACTTGCTGCACCTACTAAGGGTGAATAATTTTTTGAAAAATTCTTGCTATTTATATTTAAATGACTGCATTTACCATGATGCCTTGGGGCTATTTTCCGCTTGAATGCAAGGCAGTGTGCTCCCTTTTTCTTTTTGGATGTCTAAATGACGGCTCCCGTGAGCCTCTTGCTGACGAGCACTGGCGATGCACCTGTGTGCCTACTGAGTGGTACAAAAACCTGTAAAGACGTTTGGCGGCATTTCAAGCGACCCCTTCAGTTACATACGCTCTCTGCTGATGACGGCCGAAAGCCAGAAACACGTGTCCAGAGATACGGCACTCGCTGCACCTACCTTAGGTGAAAGACTTTCTACAGCGATACGGCACTTGCTGCACCTACTAAGGGTGAATAATTTTTTGAAAAATTCTTGCTATTTATATTTAAATGACTGCATTTACCATGATGCCTTGGGGCTATTTTCCGCTTGAATGCAAGGCAGTGTGCTCCCTTTTTCTTTTTGGATGTCTAAATGACGGCTCCCGTGAGCCTCTTGCTGACGAGCACTGGCGATGCACCTGTGTGCCTACTGAGTGGTACAAAAACCTGTAAAGACGTTTGGCGGCATTTCAAGCGACCCCTTCAGTTACATACGCTCTCTGCTGATGACGGCCGAAAGCCAGAAACACGTGTCCAGAGATACGGCACTCGCTGCACCTACCTTAGGTGAAAGACTTTCTACAGCGATACGGCACTTGCTGCACCTACTAAGGGTGAATAATTTTTTGAAAAATTCTTGCTATTTATATTTAAATGACTGCATTTACCATGATGCCTTGGGGCTATTTTCCGCTTGAATGCAAGGCAGTGTGCTCCCTTTTTCTTTTTGGATGTCTAAATGACGGCTCCCGTGAGCCTCTTGCTGACGAGCACTGGCGATGCACCTGTGTGCCTACTGAGTGGTACAAAAACCTGTAAAGACGTTTGGCGGCATTTCAAGCGACCCCTTCAGTTACATACGCTCTCTGCTGATGACGGCCGAAAGCCAGAAACACGTGTCCAGAGATACGGCACTCGCTGCACCTACCTTAGGTGAAAGACTTTCTACAGCGATACGGCACTTGCTGCACCTACTAAGGGTGAATAATTTTTTGAAAAATTCTTGCTATTTATATTTAAATGACTGCATTTACCATGATGCCTTGGGGCTATTTTCCGCTTGAATGCAAGGCAGTGTGCTCCCTTTTTCTTTTTGGATGTCTAAATGACGGCTCCCGTGAGCCTCTTGCTGACGAGCACTGGCGATGCACCTGTGTGCCTACTGAGTGGTACAAAAACCTGTAAAGACGTTTGGCGGCATTTCAAGCGACCCCTTCAGTTACATACGCTCTCTGCTGATGACGGCCGAAAGCCAGAAACACGTGTCCAGAGATACGGCACTCGCTGCACCTACCTTAGGTGAAAGACTTTCTACAGCGATACGGCACTTGCTGCACCTACTAAGGGTGAATAATTTTTTGAAAAATTCTTGCTATTTATATTTAAATGACTGCATTTACCATGATGCCTTGGGGCTATTTTCCGCTTGAATGCAAGGCAGTGTGCTCCCTTTTTCTTTTTGGATGTCTAAATGACGGCTCCCGTGAGCCTCTTGCTGACGAGCACTGGCGATGCACCTGTGTGCCTACTGAGTGGTACAAAAACCTGTAAAGACGTTTGGCGGCATTTCAAGCGACCCCTTCAGTTACATACGCTCTCTGCTGATGACGGCCGAAAGCCAGAAACACGTGTCCAGAGATACGGCACTCGCTGCACCTACCTTAGGTGAAAGACTTTCTACAGCGATACGGCACTTGCTGCACCTACTAAGGGTGAATAATTTTTTGAAAAATTCTTGCTATTTATATTTAAATGACTGCATTTACCATGATGCCTTGGGGCTATTTTCCGCTTGAATGCAAGGCAGTGTGCTCCCTTTTTCTTTTTGGATGTCTAAATGACGGCTCCCGTGAGCCTCTTGCTGACGAGCACTGGCGATGCACCTGTGTGCCTACTGAGTGGTACAAAAACCTGTAAAGACGTTTGGCGGCATTTCAAGCGACCCCTTCAGTTACATACGCTCTCTGCTGATGACGGCCGAAAGCCAGAAACACGTGTCCAGAGATACGGCACTCGCTGCACCTACCTTAGGTGAAAGACTTTCTACAGCGATACGGCACTTGCTGCACCTACTAAGGGTGAATAATTTTTTGAAAAATTCTTGCTATTTATATTTAAATGACTGCATTTACCATGATGCCTTGGGGCTATTTTCCGCTTGAATGCAAGGCAGTGTGCTCCCTTTTTCTTTTTGGATGTCTAAATGACGGCTCCCGTGAGCCTCTTGCTGACGAGCACTGGCGATGCACCTGTGTGCCTACTGAGTGGTACAAAAACCTGTAAAGACGTTTGGCGGCATTTCAAGCGACCCCTTCAGTTACATACGCTCTCTGCTGATGACGGCCGAAAGCCAGAAACACGTGTCCAGAGATACGGCACTCGCTGCACCTACCTTAGGTGAAAGACTTTCTACAGCGATACGGCACTTGCTGCACCTACTAAGGGTGAATAATTTTTTGAAAAATTCTTGCTATTTATATTTAAATGACTGCATTTACCATGATGCCTTGGGGCTATTTTCCGCTTGAATGCAAGGCAGTGTGCTCCCTTTTTCTTTTTGGATGTCTAAATGACGGCTCCCGTGAGCCTCTTGCTGACGAGCACTGGCGATGCACCTGTGTGCCTACTGAGTGGTACAAAAACCTGTAAAGACGTTTGGCGGCATTTCAAGCGACCCCTTCAGTTACATACGCTCTCTGCTGATGACGGCCGAAAGCCAGAAACACGTGTCCAGAGATACGGCACTCGCTGCACCTACCTTAGGTGAAAGACTTTCTACAGCGATACGGCACTTGCTGCACCTACTAAGGGTGAATAATTTTTTGAAAAATTCTTGCTATTTATATTTAAATGACTGCATTTACCATGATGCCTTGGGGCTATTTTCCGCTTGAATGCAAGGCAGTGTGCTCCCTTTTTCTTTTTGGATGTCTAAATGACGGCTCCCGTGAGCCTCTTGCTGACGAGCACTGGCGATGCACCTGTGTGCCTACTGAGTGGTACAAAAACCTGTAAAGACGTTTGGCGGCATTTCAAGCGACCCCTTCAGTTACATACGCTCTCTGCTGATGACGGCCGAAAGCCAGAAACACGTGTCCAGAGATACGGCACTCGCTGCACCTACCTTAGGTGAAAGACTTTCTACAGCGATACGGCACTTGCTGCACCTACTAAGGGTGAATAATTTTTTGAAAAATTCTTGCTATTTATATTTAAATGACTGCATTTACCATGATGCCTTGGGGCTATTTTCCGCTTGAATGCAAGGCAGTGTGCTCCCTTTTTCTTTTTGGATGTCTAAATGACGGCTCCCGTGAGCCTCTTGCTGACGAGCACTGGCGATGCACCTGTGTGCCTACTGAGTGGTACAAAAACCTGTAAAGACGTTTGGCGGCATTTCAAGCGACCCCTTCAGTTACATACGCTCCCTGCTGATGACGGCCGAAAGCCAGAAACACGTGTCCAGAGATACGGCACTCGCTGCACCTACCTTAGGTGAAAGACTTTCTACAGCGATACGGCACTTGCTGCACCTACTAAGGGTGAATAATTTTTTGAAAAATTCTTGCTATTTATATTTAAATGACTGCATTTACCATGATGCCTTGGGGCTATTTTCCGCTTGAATGCAAGGCAGTGTGCTCCCTTTTTCTTTTTGGATGTCTAAATGACGGCTCCCGTGAGCCTCTTGCTGACGAGCACTGGCGATGCACCTGTGTGCCTACTGAGTGGTACAAAAACCTGTAAAGACGTTTGGCGGCATTTCAAGCGACCCCTTCAGTTACATACGCTCTCTGCTGATGACGGCCGAAAGCCAGAAACACGTGTCCAGAGATACGGCACTCGCTGCACCTACCTTAGGTGAAAGACTTTCTACAGCGATACGGCACTTGCTGCACCTACTAAGGGTGAATAATTTTTTGAAAAATTCTTGCTATTTATATTTAAATGACTGCATTTACCATGATGCCTTGGGGCTATTTTCCGCTTGAATGCAAGGCAGTGTGCTCCCTTTTTCTTTTTGGATGTCTAAATGACGGCTCCCGTGAGCCTCTTGCTGACGAGCACTGGCGATGCACCTGTGTGCCTACTGAGTGGTACAAAAACCTGTAAAGACGTTTGGCGGCATTTCAAGCGACCCCTTCAGTTACATACGCTCTCTGCTGATGACGGCCGAAAGCCAGAAACACGTTTCCAGAGATACGGCACTCGCTGCACCTACCTTAGGTGAAAGACTTTCTACAGCGATACGGCACTTGCTGCACCTACTAAGGGTGAATAATTTTTTGAAAAATTCTTGCTATTTATATTTAAATGACTGCATTTACCATGATGCCTTGGGGCTATTTTCCGCTTGAATGCAAGGCAGTGTGCTCCCTTTTTCTTTTTGGATGTCTAAATGACGGCTCCCTTGAGCCTCTTGCTGACGAGCACTGGCGATGCACCTGTGTGCCTACTGAGTGGTAAAAAAACCTGTAAAGACGTTTGGCGGCATTTCAAGCGACCCCTTCAGTTACATACGCTCTCTGCTGATGACGGCCGAAAGCCAGAAACACGTGTCCAGAGATACGGCACTCGCTGCACCTACCTTAGATGAAAGACTTTCTACAGCGATACGGCACTTGCTGCACCTACTAAGGGTGAATAATTTTTTGAAAAATTCTTGCTATTTATATTTAAATGACTGCATTTACCATGATGCCTTGGGGCTATTTTCCGCTTGAATGCAAGGCAGTGTGCTCCCTTTTTCTTTTTGGATGTCTAAATGACGGCTCCCGTGAGCCTCTTGCTGACGAGCACTGGCGATGCACCTGTGTGCCTACTGAGTGGTACAAAAACCTCTAAAGACATTTGGCGGCATTTCAAGCGACCCCTTCAGTTACATACGCTCTCTGCTGATGACGGCCGAAAGCCAGAAACACGTGTCCAGAGATACGGCACTCGCTGCACCTACCTTAGGTGAAAGACTTTCTACAGCGATACGGCATTTGCTGCACCTACTAAGGGTGAATAATTTTTTGAAAAATTCTTGCTATTTATATTTAAATGACTGCATTTACCATGATGCCTTGGGGCTATTTTCCGCTTGAATGCAAGGCAGTGTGCTCCCTTTTTCTTTTTGGATGTCTAAATGACGGCTCCCGTGAGCCTCTTGCTGACGAGCACTGGCGATGCACCTGTGTGCCTACTGAGTGGTACAAAAACCTGTAAAGACGTTTGGTGGCATTTCAAGCGACCCCTTCAGTTACATACGCTCTCTGCTGATGACGGCCGAAAGCCAGAAACACGTGTCCAGAGATACGACACTCGCTGCACCTGCCTTAGGTGAAAGACTTTCTACAGCGATACGGCACTTGCTGCACCTTCTAAGGGTGAATAATTTTTTGAAAAATTCTTGCTATTTATATTTAAATGACTGCATTTACCATGATGCCTTGGGGCTATTTTCCGCTTGAATGCAAGGCAGTGTGCTCCCTTTTTCTTTTTGGATGTCTAAATGACGGCTCCCGTGAGCCTCTTGCTGACGAGCACTGGCGATGCACCTGTGTGCCTACTGAGTGGTACAAAAACCTGTAAAGACATTTGGCGGCATTTCAAGCGACCCCTTCAGTTACATACGCTCTCTGCTGATGACGGCCGAAAGCCAGAAACACGTGTCCAGAGATACGGCACTCGCTGCACCTACCTTAGGTGAAAGACTTTCTACAGCGATACGGCACTTGCTGCACCTACTAAGGGTGAATAATTTTTTGAAAAATTCTTGCTATTTATATTTAAATGACTGCATTTACCATGATGCCTTGGGGCTATTTTGCGCTTGAATGCAAGGCAGTGTGCTCCCTTTTTCTTTTTGGATGTCTAAATGACGGCTCCCGTGAGCCTCTTGCTGACGAGCACTGGCGATGCACCTGTGTGCCTACTGAGTGGTACAAAAACCTGTAAAGACGTTTGGCGGCATTTCAAGCGACCCCTTCAGTTACATACGCTCTCTGCTGATGACGGCCGAAAGCCAGAAACACGTGTCCAGAGATACGGCACTCGCTGCACCTACCTTAGGTGAAAGACTTTCTACAGCGATACGGCACTTGCTGCACCTACTAAGGGTGAATAATTTTTTGAAAAATTCTTGCTATTTATATTTAAATGACTGCATTTACCATGATGCCTTGGGGCTATTTTCCACTTGAATGCAAGGCAGTGTGCTCCCTTTTTCTTTTTGGATGTCTAAATGACGGGTCCCGTGAGCCTCTTGCTGACGAGCACTGGCGATGCACCTGTGTGCCTACTGAGTGGTACAAAAACCTGTAAAGACGTTTGGCGGCATTTCAAGCGACCCCTTCAGTTACATACGCTCTCTGCTGATGACGGCCGAAAGCCAGAAACACGTGTCCAGAGATATGGCACTCGCTGCACCTACCTTAGGTGAAAGACTTTCTACAGCGATACGGCACTTGCTGCACCTACTAAGGGTGAATAATTTTTTGAAAAATTCTTGCTATTTATATTTAAATGACTGCATTTACCATGATGCCTTGGGGCTATTTTCCGCTTGAATGCAAGGCAGTGTGCTCCCTTTTTCTTTTTGGATGTCTAAATGACGGCTCCCGTGAGCCTCTTGCTGACGAGCACTGGCGATGCACCTGTGTGCCTACTGAGTGGTACAAAAACCTGTAAAGACGTTTGGCGGCATTTCAAGCGACCCCTTCAGTTACATACGTTCTCTGCTGATGACGGCCGAAAGCCAGAAACACGTGTCCAGAGATACGGCACTCGCTGCACCTACCTTAGGTGAAAGACTTTCTACAGCGATACGGCACTTGCTGCACCTACTAAGGGTGAATAATTTTTTGAAAAATTCTTGCTATTTATATTTAAATGACTGCATTTACCATGATGCCTTGGGGCTATTTTCCGCTTGAATGCAAGGCAGTGTGCTCCCTTTTTCTTTTTGGATGTCTAAATGACGGCTCCCGTGAGCCTCTTGCTGACGAGCACTGGCGATGCACCTGTGTGCCTACTGAGTGGTACAAAAACCTGTAAAGACGTTTGGCGGCATTTCAAGCGACCCCTTCAGTTACATACGCTCTCTGCTGATGACGGCCGAAAGCCAGAAACACGTGTCCAGAGATACGGCACTCGCTGCACCTACCTTAGGTGAAAGACTTTCTACAGCGATACGGCACTTGCTGCACCTACTAAGGGTGAATAATTTTTTGAAAAATTCTTGCTATTTATATTTAAATGACTGCATTTACCATGATGCCTTGGGGCTATTTTCCGCTTGAATGCAAGGCAGTGTGCTCCCTTTTTCTTTTTGGATGTCTAAATGACGGCTCCCGTGAGCCTCTTGCTGACGAGCACTGGCGATGCACCTGTGTGCCTACTGAGTGGTAAAAAAACCTGTAAAGACGTTTGGCGGCATTTCAAGCGACCCCTTCAGTTACATACGCTCTCTGCTGATGACGGCCGAAAGCCAGAAACACGTGTCCAGAGATACGGCACTCGCTGCACCTACCTTAGATGAAAGACTTTCTACAGCGATACGGCACTTGCTGCACCTACTAAGGGTGAATAATTTTTTGAAAAATTCTTGCTATTTATATTTAAATGACTGCATTTACCATGATGCCTTGGGGCTATTTTCCGCTTGAATGCAAGGCAGTGTGCTCCCTTTTTCTTTTTGGATGTCTAAATGACGGCTCCCGTGAGCCTCTTGCTGACGAGCACTGGCGATGCACCTGTGTGCCTACTGAGTGGTACAAAAACCTGTAAAGACATTTGGCGGCATTTCAAGCGACCCCTTCAGTTACATACGCTCTCTGCTGATGACGGCCGAAAGCCAGAAACACGTGTCCAGAGATTCGGCACTCGCTGCACCTACCTTAGGTGAAAGACTTTCTACAGCGATACGGCACTTGCTGCACCTACTAAGGGTGAATAATTTTTTGAAAAATTCTTGCTATTTATATTTAAATGACTGCATTTACCATGATGCCTTGGGGCTATTTTGCGCTTGAATGCAAGGCAGTGTGCTCCCTTTTTCTTTTTGGATGTCTAAATGACGGCTCCCGTGAGCCTCTTGCTGACGAGCACTGGCGATGCACCTGTGTGCCTACTGAGTGGTACAAAAACCTGTAAAGACGTTTGGCGGCATTTCAAGCGACCCCTTCAGTTACATACGCTCTCTGCTGATGACGGCCGAAAGCCAGAAACACGTGTCCAGAGATACGGCACTCGCTACACCTACCTTAGGTGAAAGACTTTCTACAGCGATACGGCACTTGCTGCACCTACTAAGGGTGAATAATTTTTTGAAAAATTCTTGCTATTTATATTTAAATGACTGCATTTACCATGATGCCTTGGGGCTATTTTCCGCTTGCATGCAAGGCAGTGTGCTCCCTTTTTCTTTTTGGATGTCTAAATGACGGCTCCCGTGAGCCTCTTGCTGACGAGCACTGGTGATGCACCTGTGTGCCTACTGAGTGGTACAAAAACCTGTAAAGACGTTTGGCGGCATTTCAAGCGACCCCTTCAGTTACATACGCTCTCTGCTGATGACGGCCGAAAGCCAGAAACACGTGTCCAGAGATACGGCACTCGCTGCACCTACCTTAGGTGAAAGACTTTCTACAGCGATACGGCACTTGCTGCACCTACTAAGGGTGAATAATTTTTTGAAAAATTCTTGCTATTTATATTTAAATGACTGCATTTACCATGATGCCTTGGGGCTATTTTCCGCTTGAATGCAAGGCAGTGTGCTCCCTTTTTCTTTTTGGATGTCTAAATGACGGCTCCCGTGAGCCTCTTGCTGACGAGCACTGGCGATGCACCTGTGTGCCTACTGAGTGGTACAAAAACCTGTAAAGACATTTGGCGGCATTTCAAGCGACCCCTTCAGTTACATACGCTCTCTGCTGATGACGGCCGAAAGCCAGAAACACGTGTCCAGAGATACGGCACTCGCTGCACCTATCTTAGGTGAAAGACTTTCTACAGCGATACGGCACTTGCTGCACCTACTAAGGGTGAATAATTTTTTGAAAAATTCTTGCTATTTATATTTAAATGACTGCATTTACCATGATGCCTTGGGGCTATTTTCCGCTTGAATGCAAGGCAGTGTGCTCCCTTTTTCTTTTTGGATGTCTAAATGACGGCTCCCGTGAGCCTCTTGCTGACGAGCACTGGCGATGCACCTGTGTGCCTACTGAGTGGTACAAAAACCTGTAAAGACGTTTGGCGGCATTTCAAGCGACCCCTTCAGTTACATACGCTCTCTGCTGATGACGGCCGAAAGCCAGAAACACGTGTCCAGAGATACGGCACTCGCTGCACCTACCTTAGGTGAAAGACTTTCTACAGCGATACGGCACTTGCTGCACCTACTAAGGGTGAATAATTTTTTGAAAAATTCTTGCTATTTATATTTAAATGACTGCATTTACCATGATGCCTTGGGGCTATTTTCCGCTTGAATGCAAGGCAGTGTGCTCCCTTTTTCTTTTTGGATGTCTAAATGACGGCTCCCGTGAGCCTCTTGCTGACGAGCACTGGCGATGCACCTGTGTGCCTACTGAGTGGTACAAAAACCTGTAAAGACGTTTGGCGGCATTTCAAGCGACCCCTTCAGTTACATACGCTCTCTGCTGATGACGGCCGAAAGCCAGAAACACGTGTCCAGAGATACGGCACTCGCTGCGCCTACCTTAGGTGAAAGACTTTCTACAGCGATACGGCACTTGCTGCACCTACTAAGGGTGAATAATTTTTTGAAAAATTCTTGCTATTTATATTTAAATGACTGCATTTACCATGATGCCTTGGGGCTATTTTCCACTTGAATGCAAGGCAGTGTGCTCCCTTTTTCTTTTTGGATGTCTAAATGACGGCTCCCGTGAGCCTCTTGCTGACGAGCACTGGCGATGCACCTGTGTGCCTACTGAGTGGTGCAAAAACCTGTAAAGACGTTTGGCGGCATTTCAAGCGACCCCTTCAGTTACATACGCTCTCTGCTGATGACGGCCGAAAGCCAGAAACACGTGTCCAGAGATACGGCACTCGTTGCACCTACCTTAGGTGAAAGACTTTCTACAGCGATACGGCACTTGCTGCACCTACTAAGGTTGAATAATTTTTTGAAAAATTCTTGCTATTTATATTTAAATGACTGCATTTACCATGATGCCTTGGGGCTATTTTCCGCTTGAATGCAAGGCAGTGTGCTCCCTTTTTCTTTTTGGATGTCTAAATGACGGCTCCCGTGAGCCTCTTGCTGACGAGCACTGGCGATGCACCTGTGTGCCTACTGAGTGGTACAAAAACCTGTAAAGACGTTTGGCGGCATTTCAAGCGACCCCTTCAGTTACATACGCTCTCTGCTGATGACGGCCGAAAGCCAGAAACACGTGTCCAGAGATACGGCACTCGCTGCACCTACCTTAGGTGAAAGACTTTCTACAGCGATACGGCACTTGCTGCACCTACTAAGGGTGAATAATTTTTTGAAAAATTCTTGCTATTTATATTTAAATGACTGCATTTACCATGATGCCTTGGGGCTATTTTCCGCTTGAATGCAAGGCAGTGTGCTCCCTTTTTCTTTTTGGATGTCTAAATGACGGCTCCCGTGAGCCTCTTGCTGACGAGCACTGGCGATGCACCTGTGTGCCTACTGAGTGGTACAAAAACCTGTAAAGACGTTTGGCGGCATTTCAAGCGACCCCTTCAGTTACATACGCTCTCTGCTGATGACGGCCGAAAGCCAGAAACACGTGTCCAGAGATACGGCACTCGCTGCACCTACCTTAGGTGAAAGACTTTCTACAGCGATACGGCACTTGCTGCACCTACTAAGGGTGAATAATTTTTTGAAAAATTCTTGCTATTTATATTTAAATGACTGCATTTACCATGATGCCTTGGGGCTATTTTCCGCTTGAATGCAAGGCAGTGTGCTCCCTTTTTCTTTTTGGATGTCTAAATGACGGCTCCCTTGAGCCTCTTGCTGACGAGCACTGGCGATGCACCTGTGTGCCTACTGAGTGGTAAAAAAACCTGTAAAGACGTTTGGCGGCATTTCAAGCGACCCCTTCAGTTACATACGCTCTCTGCTGATGACGGCCGAAAGCCAGAAACACGTGTCCAGAGATACGGCACTCGCTGCACCTACCTTAGATGAAAGACTTTCTACAGCGATACGGCACTTGCTGCACCTACTAAGGGTGAATAATTTTTTGAAAAATTCTTGCTATTTATATTTAAATGACTGCATTTACCATGATGCCTTGGGGCTATTTTCCGCTTGAATGCAAGGCAGTGTGCTCCCTTTTTCTTTTTGGATGTCTAAATGACGGCTCCCGTGAGCCTCTTGCTGACGAGCACTGGCGATGCACCTGTGTGCCTACTGAGTGGTACAAAAACCTCTAAAGACATTTGGCGGCATTTCAAGCGACCCCTTCAGTTACATACGCTCTCTGCTGATGACGGCCGAAAGCCAGAAACACGTGTCCAGAGATACGGCACTCGCTGCACCTACCTTAGGTGAAAGACTTTCTACAGCGATACGGCATTTGCTGCACCTACTAAGGGTGAATAATTTTTTGAAAAATTCTTGCTATTTATATTTAAATGACTGCATTTACCATGATGCCTTGGGGCTATTTTCCGCTTGAATGCAAGGCAGTGTGCTCCCTTTTTCTTTTTGGATGTCTAAATGACGGCTCCCGTGAGCCTCTTGCTGACGAGCACTGGCGATGCACCTGTGTGCCTACTGAGTGGTACAAAAACCTGTAAAGACGTTTGGTGGCATTTCAAGCGACCCCTTCAGTTACATACGCTCTCTGCTGATGACGGCCGAAAGCCAGAAACACGTGTCCAGAGATACGGCACTCGCTGCACCTGCCTTAGGTGAAAGACTTTCTACAGCGATACGGCACTTGCTGCACCTTCTAAGGGTGAATAATTTTTTGAAAAATTCTTGCTATTTATATTTAAATGACTGCATTTACCATGATGCCTTGGGGCTATTTTCCGCTTGAATGCAAGGCAGTGTGCTCCCTTTTTCTTTTTGGATGTCTAAATGACGGCTCCCGTGAGCCTCTTGCTGACGAGCACTGGCGATGCACCTGTGTGCCTACTGAGTGGTACAAAAACCTGTAAAGACATTTGGCGGCATTTCAAGCGACCCCTTCAGTTACATACGCTCTCTGCTGATGACGGCCGAAAGCCAGAAACACGTGTCCAGAGATACGGCACTCGCTGCACCTACCTTAGGTGAAAGACTTTCTACAGCGATACGGCACTTGCTGCACCTACTAAGGGTGAATAATTTTTTGAAAAATTCTTGCTATTTATATTTAAATGACTGCATTTACCATGATGCCTTGGGGCTATTTTGCGCTTGAATGCAAGGCAGTGTGCTCCCTTTTTCTTTTTGGATGTCTAAATGACGGCTCCCGTGAGCCTCTTGCTGACGAGCACTGGCGATGCACCTGTGTGCCTACTGAGTGGTACAAAAACCTGTAAAGACGTTTGGCGGCATTTCAAGCGACCCCTTCAGTTACATACGCTCTCTGCTGATGACGGCCGAAAGCCAGAAACACGTGTCCAGAGATACGGCACTCGCTGCACCTACCTTAGGTGAAAGACTTTCTACAGCGATACGGCACTTGCTGCACCTACTAAGGGTGAATAATTTTTTGAAAAATTCTTGCTATTTATATTTAAATGACTGCATTTACCATGATGCCTTGGGGCTATTTTCCACTTGAATGCAAGGCAGTGTGCTCCCTTTTTCTTTTTGGATGTCTAAATGACGGGTCCCGTGAGCCTCTTGCTGACGAGCACTGGCGATGCACCTGTGTGCCTACTGAGTGGTACAAAAACCTGTAAAGACGTTTGGCGGCATTTCAAGCGACCCCTTCAGTTACATACGCTCTCTGCTGATGACGGCCGAAAGCCAGAAACACGTGTCCAGAGATATGGCACTCGCTGCACCTACCTTAGGTGAAAGACTTTCTACAGCGATACGGCACTTGCTGCACCTACTAAGGGTGAATAATTTTTTGAAAAATTCTTGCTATTTATATTTAAATGACTGCATTTACCATGATGCCTTGGGGCTATTTTCCGCTTGAATGCAAGGCAGTGTGCTCCCTTTTTCTTTTTGGATGTCTAAATGACGGCTCCCGTGAGCCTCTTGCTGACGAGCACTGGCGATGCACCTGTGTGCCTACTGAGTGGTACAAAAACCTGTAAAGACGTTTGGCGGCATTTCAAGCGACCCCTTCAGTTACATACGTTCTCTGCTGATGACGGCCGAAAGCCAGAAACACGTGTCCAGAGATACGGCACTCGCTGCACCTACCTTAGGTGAAAGACTTTCTACAGCGATACGGCACTTGCTGCACCTACTAAGGGTGAATAATTTTTTTGAAAAATTCTTGCTATTTATATTTAAATGACTGCATTTACCATGATGCCTTGGGGCTATTTTCCGCTTGAATGCAAGGCAGTGTGCTCCCTTTTTCTTTTTGGATGTCTAAATGACGGCTCCCGTGAGCCTCTTGCTGACGAGCACTGGCGATGCACCTGTGTGCCTACTGAGTGGTACAAAAACCTGTAAAGACGTTTGGCGGCATTTCAAGCGACCCCTTCAGTTACATACGCTCTCTGCTGATGACGGCCGAAAGCCAGAAACACGTGTCCAGAGATACGGCACTCGCTGCACCTACCTTAGATGAAAGACTTTCTACAGCGATACGGCACTTGCTGCACCTACTAAGGGTGAATAATTTTTTGAAAATTCTTGCTATTTATATTTAAATGACTGCATTTACCATGATGCCTTGGGGCTATTTTCCGCTTGAATGCAAGGCAGTGTGCTCCCTTTTTCTTTTTGGATGTCTAAATGACGGCTCCCGTGAGCCTCTTGCTGACGAGCACTGGCGATGCACCTGTGTGCCTACTGAGTGGTACAAAAACCTGTAAAGACATTTGGCGGCATTTCAAGCGACCCCTTCAGTTACATACGCTCTCTGCTGATGACGGCCGAAAGCCAGAAACACGTGTCCAGAGATTCGGCACTCGCTGCACCTACCTTAGGTGAAAGACTTTCTACAGCGATACGGCACTTGCTGCACCTACTAAGGGTGAATAATTTTTTGAAAAATTCTTGCTATTTATATTTAAATGACTGCATTTACCATGATGCCTTGGGGCTATTTTGCGCTTGAATGCAAGGCAGTGTGCTCCCTTTTTCTTTTTGGATGTCTAAATGACGGCTCCCGTGAGCCTCTTGCTGACGAGCACTGGCGATGCACCTGTGTGCCTACTGAGTGGTACAAAAACCTGTAAAGACGTTTGGCGGCATTTCAAGCGACCCCTTCAGTTACATACGCTCTCTGCTGATGACGGCCGAAAGCCAGAAACACGTGTCCAGAGATACGGCACTCGCTACACCTACCTTAGGTGAAAGACTTTCTACAGCGATACGGCACTTGCTGCACCTACTAAGGGTGAATAATTTTTTGAAAAATTCTTGCTATTTATATTTAAATGACTGCATTTACCATGATGCCTTGGGGCTATTTTCCGCTTGCATGCAAGGCAGTGTGCTCCCTTTTTCTTTTTGGATGTCTAAATGACGGCTCCCGTGAGCCTCTTGCTGACGAGCACTGGTGATGCACCTGTGTGCCTACTGAGTGGTACAAAAACCTGTAAAGACGTTTGGCGGCATTTCAAGCGACCCCTTCAGTTACATACGCTCTCTGCTGATGACGGCCGAAAGCCAGAAACACGTGTCCAGAGATACGGCACTCGCTGCACCTACCTTAGGTGAAAGACTTTCTACAGCGATACGGCACTTGCTGCACCTACTAAGGGTGAATAATTTTTTGAAAAATTCTTGCTATTTATATTTAAATGACTGCATTTACCATGATGCCTTGGGGCTATTTTCCGCTTGAATGCAAGGCAGTGTGCTCCCTTTTTCTTTTTGGATGTCTAAATGACGGCTCCCGTGAGCCTCTTGCTGACGAGCACTGGCGATGCACCTGTGTGCCTACTGAGTGGTACAAAAACCTGTAAAGACATTTGGCGGCATTTCAAGCGACCCCTTCAGTTACATACGCTCTCTGCTGATGACGGCCGAAAGCCAGAAACACGTGTCCAGAGATACGGCACTCGCTGCACCTATCTTAGGTGAAAGACTTTCTACAGCGATACGGCACTTGCTGCACCTACTAAGGGTGAATAATTTTTTGAAAAATTCTTGCTATTTATATTTAAATGACTGCATTTACCATGATGCCTTGGGCTATTTTCCGCTTGAATGCAAGGCAGTGTGCTCCCTTTTTCTTTTTGGATGTCTAAATGACGGCTCCCGTGAGCCTCTTGCTGACGAGCACTGGCGATGCACCTGTGTGCCTACTGAGTGGTACAAAAACCTGTAAAGACGTTTGGCGGCATTTCAAGCGACCCCTTCAGTTACATACGCTCTCTGCTGATGACGGCCGAAAGCCAGAAACACGTGTCCAGAGATACGGCACTCGCTGCACCTACCTTAGGTGAAAGACTTTCTACAGCGATACGGCACTTGCTGCACCTACTAAGGGTGAATAATTTTTTGAAAAATTCTTGCTATTTATATTTAAATGACTGCATTTACCATGATGCCTTGGGGCTATTTTCCGCTTGAATGCTAGGCAGTGTGCTCCCTTTTTCTTTTTGGATGTCTAAATGACGGCTCCCGTGAGCCTCTTGCTGACGAGCACTGGCGATGCACCTGTGTGCCTACTGAGTGGTACAAAAACCTGTAAAGACGTTTGGCGGCATTTCAAGCGACCCCTTCAGTTACATACGCTCTCTGCTGATGACGGCCGAAAGCCAGAAACACGTGTCCAGAGATACGGCACTCGCTGCGCCTACCTTAGGTGAAAGACTTTCTACAGCGATACGGCACTTGCTGCACCTACTAAGGGTGAATAATTTTTTGAAAAATTCTTGCTATTTATATTTAAATGACTGCATTTACCATGATGCCTTGGGGCTATTTTCCACTTGAATGCAAGGCAGTGTGCTCCCTTTTTCTTTTTGGATGTCTAAATGACGGCTCCCGTGAGCCTCTTGCTGACGAGCACTGGCGATGCACCTGTGTGCCTACTGAGTGGTGCAAAAACCTGTAAAGACGTTTGGCGGCATTTCAAGCGACCCCTTCAGTTACATACGCTCTCTGCTGATGACGGCCGAAAGCCAGAAACACGTGTCCAGAGATACGGCACTCGTTGCACCTACCTTAGGTGAAAAGACTTTCTACAGCGATACGGCACTTGCTGCACCTACTAAGGTTGAATAATTTTTTGAAAAATTCTTGCTATTTATATTTAAATGACTGCATTTACCATGATGCCTTGGGGCTATTTTCCGCTTGAATGCAAGGCAGTGTGCTCCCTTTTTCTTTTTGGATGTCTAAATGACGGCTCCCGTGAGCCTCTTGCTGACGAGCACTGGCGATGCACCTGTGTGCCTACTGAGTGGTACAAAAACCTGTAAAGACGTTTGGCGGCATTTCAAGCGACCCCTTCAGTTACATACGCTCTCTGCTGATGACGGCCGAAAGCCAGAAACACGTGTCCAGAGATACGGCACTCGCTGCACCTACCTTAGGTGAAAGACTTTCTACAGCGATACGGCACTTGCTGCACCTACTAAGGGTGAATAATTTTTTGAAAAATTCTTGCTATTTATATTTAAATGACTGCATTTACCATGATGCCTTGGGGCTATTTTCCGCTTGAATGCAAGGCAGTGTGCTCCCTTTTTCTTTTTGGATGTCTAAATGACGGCTCCCGTGAGCCTCTTGCTGACGAGCACTGGCGATGCACCTGTGTGCCTACTGAGTGGTACAAAAACCTGTAAAGACGTTTGGCGGCATTTCAAGCGACCCCTTCAGTTACATACGCTCTCTGCTGATGACGGCCGAAAGCCAGAAACACGTGTCCAGAGATACGGCACTCGCTGCACCTACCTTAGGTAAAGACTTTCTACAGCGATACGGCACTTGCTGCACCTACTAAGGGTGAATAATTTTTTGAAAAATTCTTGCTATTTATATTTAAATGACTGCATTTACCATGATGCCTTGGGGCTATTTTCCGCTTGAATGCAAGGCAGTGTGCTCCCTTTTTCTTTTTGGATGTCTAAATGACGGCTCCCTTGAGCCTCTTGCTGACGAGCACTGGCGATGCACCTGTGTGCCTACTGAGTGGTAAAAAAACCTGTAAAGACGTTTGGCGGCATTTCAAGCGACCCCTTCAGTTACATACGCTCTCTGCTGATGACGGCCGAAAGCCAGAAACACGTGTCCAGAGATACGGCACTCGCTGCACCTACCTTAGATGAAAGACTTTCTACAGCGATACGGCACTTGCTGCACCTACTAAGGGTGAATAATTTTTTGAAAAATTCTTGCTATTTATATTTAAATGACTGCATTTACCATGATGCCTTGGGGCTATTTTCCGCTTGAATGCAAGGCAGTGTGCTCCCTTTTTCTTTTTGGATGTCTAAATGACGGCTCCCGTGAGCCTCTTGCTGACGAGCACTGGCGATGCACCTGTGTGCCTACTGAGTGGTACAAAAACCTCTAAAGACATTTGGCGGCATTTCAAGCGACCCCTTCAGTTACATACGCTCTCTGCTGATGACGGCCGAAAGCCAGAAACACGTGTCCAGAGATACGGCACTCGCTGCACCTACCTTAGGTGAAAGACTTTCTACAGCGATACGGCATTTGCTGCACCTACTAAGGGTGAATAATTTTTTGAAAAATTCTTGCTATTTATATTTAAATGACTGCATTTACCATGATGCCTTGGGGCTATTTTCCGCTTGAATGCAAGGCAGTGTGCTCCCTTTTTCTTTTTGGATGTCTAAATGACGGCTCCCGTGAGCCTCTTGCTGACGAGCACTGGCGATGCACCTGTGTGCCTACTGAGTGGTACAAAAACCTGTAAAGACGTTTGGTGGCATTTCAAGCGACCCCTTCAGTTACATACGCTCTCTGCTGATGACGGCCGAAAGCCAGAAACACGTGTCCAGAGATACGGCACTCGCTGCACCTGCCTTAGGTGAAAGACTTTCTACAGCGATACGGCACTTGCTGCACCTTCTAAGGGTGAATAATTTTTTGAAAAATTCTTGCTATTTATATTTAAATGACTGCATTTACCATGATGCCTTGGGGCTATTTTCCGCTTGAATGCAAGGCAGTGTGCTCCCTTTTTCTTTTTGGATGTCTAAATGACGGCTCCCGTGAGCCTCTTGCTGACGAGCACTGGCGATGCACCTGTGTGCCTACTGAGTGGTACAAAAACCTGTAAAGACATTTGGCGGCATTTCAAGCGACCCCTTCAGTTACATACGCTCTCTGCTGATGACGGCCGAAAGCCAGAAACACGTGTCCAGAGATACGGCACTCGCTGCACCTACCTTAGGTGAAAGACTTTCTACAGCGATACGGCACTTGCTGCACCTACTAAGGGTGAATAATTTTTTGAAAAATTCTTGCTATTTATATTTAAATGACTGCATTTACCATGATGCCTTGGGGCTATTTTGCGCTTGAATGCAAGGCAGTGTGCTCCCTTTTTCTTTTTGGATGTCTAAATGACGGCTCCCGTGAGCCTCTTGCTGACGAGCACTGGCGATGCACCTGTGTGCCTACTGAGTGGTACAAAAACCTGTAAAGACGTTTGGCGGCATTTCAAGCGACCCCTTCAGTTACATACGCTCTCTGCTGATGACGGCCGAAAGCCAGAAACACGTGTCCAGAGATACGGCACTCGCTGCACCTACCTTAGGTGAAAGACTTTCTACAGCGATACGGCACTTGCTGCACCTACTAAGGGTGAATAATTTTTTGAAAAATTCTTGCTATTTATATTTAAATGACTGCATTTACCATGATGCCTTGGGGCTATTTTCCACTTGAATGCAAGGCAGTGTGCTCCCTTTTTCTTTTTGGATGTCTAAATGACGGGTCCCGTGAGCCTCTTGCTGACGAGCACTGGCGATGCACCTGTGTGCCTACTGAGTGGTACAAAAACCTGTAAAGACGTTTGGCGGCATTTCAAGCGACCCCTTCAGTTACATACGCTCTCTGCTGATGACGGCCGAAAGCCAGAAACACGTGTCCAGAGATATGGCACTCGCTGCACCTACCTTAGGTGAAAGACTTTCTACAGCGATACGGCACTTGCTGCACCTACTAAGGGTGAATAATTTTTTGAAAAATTCTTGCTATTTATATTTAAATGACTGCATTTACCATGATGCCTTGGGGCTATTTTCCGCTTGAATGCAAGGCAGTGTGCTCCCTTTTTCTTTTTGGATGTCTAAATGACGGCTCCCGTGAGCCTCTTGCTGACGAGCACTGGCGATGCACCTGTGTGCCTACTGAGTGGTACAAAAACCTGTAAAGACGTTTGGCGGCATTTCAAGCGACCCCTTCAGTTACATACGTTCTCTGCTGATGACGGCCGAAAGCCAGAAACACGTGTCCAGAGATACGGCACTCGCTGCACCTACCTTAGGTGAAAGACTTTCTACAGCGATACGGCACTTGCTGCACCTACTAAGGGTGAATAATTTTTTGAAAAATTCTTGCTATTTATATTTAAATGACTGCATTTACCATGATGCCTTGGGGCTATTTTCCGCTTGAATGCAAGGCAGTGTGCTCCCTTTTTCTTTTTGGATGTCTAAATGACGGCTCCCGTGAGCCTCTTGCTGACGAGCACTGGCGATGCACCTGTGTGCCTACTGAGTGGTACAAAAACCTGTAAAGACGTTTGGCGGCATTTCAAGCGACCCCTTCAGTTACATACGCTCTCTGCTGATGACGGCCGAAAGCCAGAAACACGTGTCCAGAGATACGGCACTCGCTGCACCTACCTTAGGTGAAAGACTTTCTACAGCAATACGGCACTTGCTGCACCTACTAAGGGTGAATAATTTTTTGAAAAATTCTTGCTATTTATATTTAAATGACTGCATTTACCATGATGCCTTGGGGCTATTTTCCGCTTGAATGCAAGGCAGTGTGCTCCCTTTTTCTTTTTGGATGTCTAAATGACGGCTCCCGTGAGCCTCTTGCTGACGAGCACTGGCGATGCACCTGTGTGCCTACTGAGTGGTAAAAAAACCTGTAAAGACGTTTGGCGGCATTTCAAGCGACCCCTTCAGTTACATACGCTCTCTGCTGATGACGGCCGAAAGCCAGAAACACGTGTCCAGAGATACGGCACTCGCTGCACCTACCTTAGATGAAAGACTTTCTACAGCGATACGGCACTTGCTGCACCTACTAAGGGTGAATAATTTTTTGAAAAATTCTTGCTATTTATATTTAAATGACTGCATTTACCATGATGCCTTGGGGCTATTTTCCGCTTGAATGCAAGGCAGTGTGCTCCCTTTTTCTTTTTGGATGTCTAAATGACGGCTCCCGTGAGCCTCTTGCTGACGAGCACTGGCGATGCACCTGTGTGCCTACTGAGTGGTACAAAAACCTGTAAAGACATTTGGCGGCATTTCAAGCGACCCCTTCAGTTACATACGCTCTCTGCTGATGACGGCCGAAAGCCAGAAACACGTGTCCAGAGATTCGGCACTCGCTGCACCTACCTTAGGTGAAAGACTTTCTACAGCGATACGGCACTTGCTGCACCTACTAAGGGTGAATAATTTTTTGAAAAATTCTTGCTATTTATATTTAAATGACTGCATTTACCATGATGCCTTGGGGCTATTTTGCGCTTGAATGCAAGGCAGTGTGCTCCCTTTTTCTTTTTGGATGTCTAAATGACGGCTCCCGTGAGCCTCTTGCTGACGAGCACTGGCGATGCACCTGTGTGCCTACTGAGTGGTACAAAAACCTGTAAAGACGTTTGGCGGCATTTCAAGCGACCCCTTCAGTTACATACGCTCTCTGCTGATGACGGCCGAAAGCCAGAAACACGTGTCCAGAGATACGGCACTCGCTACACCTACCTTAGGTGAAAGACTTTCTACAGCGATACGGCACTTGCTGCACCTACTAAGGGTGAATAATTTTTTGAAAAATTCTTGCTATTTATATTTAAATGACTGCATTTACCATGATGCCTTGGGGCTATTTTCCGCTTGCATGCAAGGCAGTGTGCTCCCTTTTTCTTTTTGGATGTCTAAATGACGGCTCCCGTGAGCCTCTTGCTGACGAGCACTGGTGATGCACCTGTGTGCCTACTGAGTGGTACAAAAACCTGTAAAGACGTTTGGCGGCATTTCAAGCGACCCCTTCAGTTACATACGCTCTCTGCTGATGACGGCCGAAAGCCAGAAACACGTGTCCAGAGATACGGCACTCGCTGCACCTACCTTAGGTGAAAGACTTTCTACAGCGATACGGCACTTGCTGCACCTACTAAGGGTGAATAATTTTTTGAAAAATTCTTGCTATTTATATTTAAATGACTGCATTTACCATGATGCCTTGGGGCTATTTTCCGCTTGAATGCAAGGCAGTGTGCTCCCTTTTTCTTTTTGGATGTCTAAATGACGGCTCCCGTGAGCCTCTTGCTGACGAGCACTGGCGATGCACCTGTGTGCCTACTGAGTGGTACAAAAACCTGTAAAGACATTTGGCGGCATTTCAAGCGACCCCTTCAGTTACATACGCTCTCTGCTGATGACGGCCGAAAGCCAGAAACACGTGTCCAGAGATACGGCACTCGCTGCACCTATCTTAGGTGAAAGACTTTCTACAGCGATACGGCACTTGCTGCACCTACTAAGGGTGAATAATTTTTTGAAAAATTCTTGCTATTTATATTTAAATGACTGCATTTACCATGATGCCTTGGGGCTATTTTCCGCTTGAATGCAAGGCAGTGTGCTCCCTTTTTCTTTTTGGATGTCTAAATGACGGCTCCCGTGAGCCTCTTGCTGACGAGCACTGGCGATGCACCTGTGTGCCTACTGAGTGGTACAAAAACCTGTAAAGACGTTTGGCGGCATTTCAAGCGACCCCTTCAGTTACATACGCTCTCTGCTGATGACGGCCGAAAGCCAGAAACACGTGTCCAGAGATACGGCACTCGCTGCACCTACCTTAGGTGAAAGACTTTCTACAGCGATACGGCACTTGCTGCACCTACTAAGGGTGAATAATTTTTTGAAAAATTCTTGCTATTTATATTTAAATGACTGCATTTACCATGATGCCTTGGGGCTATTTTCCGCTTGAATGCAAGGCAGTGTGCTCCCTTTTTCTTTTTGGATGTCTAAATGACGGCTCCCGTGAGCCTCTTGCTGACGAGCACTGGCGATGCACCTGTGTGCCTACTGAGTGGTACAAAAACCTGTAAAGACGTTTGGCGGCATTTCAAGCGACCCCTTCAGTTACATACGCTCTCTGCTGATGACGGCCGAAAGCCAGAAACACGTGTCCAGAGATACGGCACTCGCTGCGCCTACCTTAGGTGAAAGACTTTCTACAGCGATACGGCACTTGCTGCACCTACTAAGGGTGAATAATTTTTTGAAAAATTCTTGCTATTTATATTTAAATGACTGCATTTACCATGATGCCTTGGGGCTATTTTCCGCTTGAATGCAAGGCAGTGTGCTCCCTTTTTCTTTTTGGATGTCTAAATGACGGCTCCCGTGAGCCTCTTGCTGACGAGCACTGGCGATGCACCTGTGTGCCTACTGAGTGGTGCAAAAACCTGTAAAGACGTTTGGCGGCATTTCAAGCGACCCCTTCAGTTACATACGCTCTCTGCTGATGACGGCCGAAAGCCAGAAACACGTGTCCAGAGATACGGCACTCGTTGCACCTACCTTAGGTGAAAGACTTTCTACAGCGATACGGCACTTGCTGCACCTACTAAGGTTGAATAATTTTTTGAAAAATTCTTGCTATTTATATTTAAATGACTGCATTTACCATGATGCCTTGGGGCTATTTTCCGCTTGAATGCAAGGCAGTGTGCTCCCTTTTTCTTTTTGGATGTCTAAATGACGGCTCCCGTGAGCCTCTTGCTGACGAGCACTGGCGATGCACCTGTGTGCCTACTGAGTGGTACAAAAACCTGTAAAGACGTTTGGCGGCATTTCAAGCGACCCCTTCAGTTACATACGCTCTCTGCTGATGACGGCCGAAAGCCAGAAACACGTGTCCAGAGATACGGCACTCGCTGCACCTACCTTAGGTGAAAGACTTTCTACAGCGATACGGCACTTGCTGCACCTACTAAGGGTGAATAATTTTTTGAAAAATTCTTGCTATTTATATTTAAATGACTGCATTTACCATGATGCCTTGGGGCTATTTTCCGCTTGAATGCAAGGCAGTGTGCTCCCTTTTTCTTTTTGGATGTCTAAATGACGGCTCCCGTGAGCCTCTTGCTGACGAGCACTGGCGATGCACCTGTGTGCCTACTGAGTGGTACAAAAACCTGTAAAGACGTTTGGCGGCATTTCAAGCGACCCCTTCAGTTACATACGCTCTCTGCTGATGACGGCCGAAAGCCAGAAACACGTGTCCAGAGATACGGCACTCGCTGCACCTACCTTAGGTGAAAGACTTTCTACAGCGATACGGCACTTGCTGCACCTACTAAGGGTGAATAATTTTTTGAAAAATTCTTGCTATTTATATTTAAATGACTGCATTTACCATGATGCCTTGGGGCTATTTTCCGCTTGAATGCAAGGCAGTGTGCTCCCTTTTTCTTTTTGGATGTCTAAATGACGGCTCCCGTGAGCCTCTTGCTGACGAGCACTGGCGATGCACCTGTGTGCCTACTGAGTGGTACAAAAACCTGTAAAGACATTTGGCGGCATTTCAAGCGACCCCTTCAGTTACATACGCTCTCTGCTGATGACGGCCGAAAGCCAGAAACACGTGTCCAGAGATACGGCACTCGCTGCACCTACCTTAGGTGAAAGACTTTCTACAGCGATACGGCACTTGCTGCACCTACTAAGGGTGAATAATTTTTTGAAAAATTCTTGCTATTTATATTTAAATGACTGCATTTACCATGATGCCTTGGGGCTATTTTCCGCTTGAATGCAAGGCAGTGTGCTCCCTTTTTCTTTTTGGATGTCTAAATGACGGCTCCCGTGAGCCTCTTGCTGACGAGCACTGGCGATGCACCTGTGTGCCTACTGAGTGGTACAAAAACCTGTAAAGACGTTTGGCGGCATTTCAAGCGACCCCTTCAGTTACATACGCTCTCTGCTGATGACGGCCGAAAGCCAGAAACACGTGTCCAGAGATACGGCACTCGCTGCACCTACCTTAGGTGAAAGACTTTCTACAGCGATACGGCACTTGCTGCACCTACTAAGGATGAATAATTTTTTGAAAAATTCTTGCTATTTATATTTAAATGACTGCATTTACCATGATGCCTTGGGGCTATTTTCCGCTTGAATGCAAGGCAGTGTGCTCTCTTTTTCTTTTTGGATGTCTAAATGACGGCTCCCGTGAGCCTCTTGCTGACGAGCACTGGTGATGCACCTGTGTGCCTACTGAGTGGTACAAAAACCTGTAAAGACGTTTGGCGGCATTTCAAGCGACCCCTTCAGTTACATACGCTCTCTGCTGATGACGGCCGAAAGCCAGAAACACGTGTCCAGAGATACGGCACTCGCTGCACCTACCTTAGGTGAAAGACTTTCTACAGCGATACGGCACTTGCTGCACCTACTAAGGGTGAATAATTTTTTGAAAAATTCTTGCTATTTATATTTAAATGACTGCATTTACCATGATGCCTTGGGGCTATTTTCCGCTTGAATGCAAGGCAGTGTGCTCCCTTTTTCTTTTTGGATGTCTAAATGACGGCTCCCGTGAGCCTCTTGCTGACGAGCACTGGCGATGCACCTGTGTGCCTACTGAGTGGTACAAAAACCTGTAAAGACGTTTGGCGGCATTTCAAGCGACCCCTTCAGTTACATACGCTCTCTGCTGATGACGGCCGAAAGCCAGAAACACGTGTCCAGAGATACGGCACTTGCTGCACCTACCTTAGGTGAAAGACTTTCTACAGCGATACGGCACTTGCTGCACCTACTAAGGGTGAATAATTTTTTGAAAAATTCTTGCTATTTATATTTAAATGACTGCATTTACCATGAAGCCTTGGGGCTATTTTCCGCTTGAATGCAAGGCAGTGTGCTCCCTTTTTCTTTTTGGATGTCTAAATGACGGCTCCCGTGAGCCTCTTGCTGACGAGCACTGGCGATGCACCTGTGTGCCTACTGAGTGGTACAAAAACCTGTAAAGACGTTTGGCGGCTTTTCAAGCGACCCCTTCAGTTACATACGCTCTCTGCTGATGACGGCCGAAAGCCAGAAACACGTGTCCAGAGATACGGCACTCGCTGCACCTACCTTAGGTGAAAGACTTTCTACAGCGATACGGCACTTGCTGCACCTACTAAGGGTGAATAATTTTTTGAAAAATTCTTGCTATTTATATTTAAATGACTGCATTTACCATGATGCCTTGGGGCTATTTTCCGCTTGAATGCAAGGCAGTGTGCTCCCTTTTTCTTTTTGGATGTCTAAATGACGGCTCCCGTGAGCCTCTTGCTGACGAGCACTGGCGATGCACCTGTGTGCCTACTGAGTGGTACAAAAACCTGTAAAGACGTTTGGCGGCATTTCAAGCGACCCCTTCAGTTACATACGCTCTCTGCTGATGACGGCCAAAAGCCAGAAACACGTGTCCAGAGATACGGCACTCGCTGCACCTACCTTAGGTGAAAGACTTTCTACAGCGATACGGCACTTGCTGCACCTACTAAGGGTGAATAATTTTTTGAAAAATTCTTGCTATTTATATTTAAATGACTGCATTTACCATGATGCCTTGGGGCTATTTTCCGCTTGAATGCAAGGCAGTGTGCTCCCTTTTTCTTTTTATGATTGAGGTATGTCTGACTTAGGTATATTGTCGATTGTTTTTTTGTAATTGGTTTTTATGTGTTTTAACATTGTACTAATTCATTAAATAAAATCATTATGTATGGACACAATATATTTATCCCTTATTTTATGATGCAGCCGTACTGTCTTTCTCATGCCCTTGTTTGTCCACGACATACAACACTTTGATTATTGTTATCCATATTGATACCATACCTGAGGATCATCCTTCCTACAGGTAAATTGTAGTAGCTCCTCATTTAGATATTCTCTATAGTAGTTTTCCCTGCACGAGCTACGCTCATTCAATCAGGGAACCCCCTTTGGTTTTCTCCTGCTGTGGGTCTGGCCCATGTTCCTCTCCCTACCTTTGTTCGCTGCTGGCGGTGTCTTGTGGGAGACCTGTGGGACATAGGGGATACACTGTCAGTCTCGCACATCTGTTTTATGCCTCATAATAAACATTTGCCTATATTTGGACTACTGTACTACATTGCCCATAATGCACTATTTTAGAGGTTGCTAGACTAGAACGGAGCTAGTCTGGGGGTGCCTGCTGCTGTGTACTGGGATAGTGTGTATACTGCATTTGTGGGTGTCAAAGCATATCTCATGGTATTCACTTTTTGATGTCCCAGGTGCTGAACTGTCCAATTCTCCCATGCCCAGTACGGCCTCTGGCTCCAGTGTCTGCTCCACCATGCTTTCCAGGGCTGTGGGTGGTGGTATGGTGGATGGGCCTCCTCCAGTGCCCCTCATCTCCCTCATGCGCTCTACAACCTTCTCCTTGGTCCTGCAGTGCAGGTCATACCACCTTTTGCGGATTTCCTCTAGGGTGCGGTGGCTTACCCCAATGGCATTGATTTTCTCTTGCATTTGTGCCATAATCTTTTCTTCTTAGTGTCAGGGACACTCATTGCTGCCTTTCCGAACAGTTTGTCATGGTGCATGCAGCATTCTTCTGTCAGGACCTCCAACTCCTTGACTGAAAATTGAATTTTTCTCCTTCTGCCAGCACTGCCTGTCTGCTCCATGGTTGCTGCAGCTCCTCTCCCCTTGGTGTAGCTCAGCAGTTTGGGATGATGTCCTCCCTCCTCCCAGGAGTCTATTTGGTGACTTCCTGGTTCTGATGTCATCACCAAGAGCCTGGAAGTGGCTTTCCCATCTGTTGTGGTGCACCTGCAGGCAATTTGCGAGTCAGTCGCAATTTGCGACACCCTTCTCACAAATTGCAATCTCGCTTTTAGCGAGGTCGCAAATTGCGACCTCGCTAAAGGCGGAAGTCGCAAAATGCGGTGGGACACCTCTGCAACTCGCAATTTGGTATTGCGAGTCTTTCTTGCATTTGATTTTGCGAGTCGGAAATAGCGATTCGCATGGAGTCGCTATTTCCGATTCGCAAAATTTTACCTACCTACAACTGGCCCTAAGTGCCATTTTTTAGTTTAATCTTTAAAAATTAATAACTTGACTTCTGAATGTTGGATTTTTGCCGCTTTGTTCTTGTTTTGTTCAGATAAATATTGGCTCTTTTTCTGAACCTGTGTTGAGTCCTTTTGTAGTGTTTTTACTGTATTGCTGTGTGTGTTGGTACAAACACTTTACACATTGTCTCTGAAGTTAAGCCTGTCGGCTTGTGCCAAGCTACCAAGGAGGTGTACGGGGGTTAACTGAGTGTGGTTCTCCTTTACGCTGACTAGAGTGAGGGTCCTGCTTGGACAGGGGGTAACCTGACTGCCAACCAAAGAACCAATTTCTAACATTGGTGATCAGCAGTGAGGATTAGACTTGTGTTTGTACTTGACAAACAGTGATTAAGTACACATTACTGTTTTCAGTGTAGACCATTACGTGACCACATACTACTTGTTTTTGCTGTTTCTCTTTTTGGACTTTTTTTTTACTTCCATATTTGTGGTAATCTCTTGTGATCTTTAAACTCTCTTTGGAAACTACTGTTCTGCCTTGGAACTTTGCACTTTTTGTGACTCACCATCATGTCCCAAAATGGGAATGCACAAGCTGGAGCTGTTTTTGAGTTCGGGAAAATGGAGAGTAATAGAGTTGCCCAATAGAAACAGTTCTGTAAGGATCTTGCCTGTTCCGTTAGGAGCACTGCCAGGAAGGAAGAGCTGCAAAAGGCACTGACGGCCTGGGTTACATCCAAGGAAGCTGGGGCGCACACAGGGGATGAGGATGAGGAGGTGTAGAGTATACACAATGGTATAGTGGGTGGACCTGTTATGCCTGAGGGGAGGGTCTTCAGGGCAAGTAGCAGTTTGTCATCCAAAGGTCTAGCTCCTGAAGAGTTGCAGGAAAGACAGGCAGAGAGGTCTCACCAGTTGGAGCTGGAAAAGATGAGGATGGCCATAGAAGAGAAAAAGTTACTTCTGGCTCAAGAGCCCAGCTTGAGGGATCTGGATCAGATGATCCAGTCCAGTAGGGATAGTAGCAGCGGTACCACAGTGCAGCCTGAGAGGAGGGGGCACATTCCTAAAGACCTTGTGAAGGATTACAAGAGGAAGGATGACGTATTCTTTTGGTTTAAGGGGTATGAGTCTGCTCGCCACATGAATCTGGTCCCTGAAGCACATTGGGGGCGGTTCTGTGGAAGCACTTTGAGTTAGAGGGGAGGGATACTCTGACATCCTTAGGGGATCCTCAGGGGCTCACCTTACTCTATCATGAAAGATGCTCTACTCACAAGGTAGGGGCTCACCCCTGACCAGTACAAGTACAAGTTTAGGTCCTATTAGAAGAAGGAATCCCAACCATGGTTTGAATGTGTTGATTCTTTTTCCAGGTCACTGGATGGTTAGGTGAAGGGCAGTAAGGTAGCAACTTTTATGGGGCTGTACAATTTGATTGCTTGGGAGCATTTGTATAGTCTTTGTTTTCCAGAGCTGCACCAGCACCTATTTGACAGCAAGCTGACTGACCCCAGGAAGCTTGTGCAGAAAGCAGACTGTTGGGAGAGCACCAGGGTCCAGAAGAGGTATAGGGGAGACCATGCCAAGGGTGGGCAGGGTCCCTCTCAGAAGAAAGGGGGGTAAGGTTAAATAAGAGGAGTTCTCTATAGGGCCCCAAACTAGTACCCAGTATAAGGATTCCAAATCCCCCAGTGGGAAAAATCCTTGGTTCTCCAAAGGGAAACTGGTGAAGTGGGGTCCCCGCAAGTGTTATGCATGTGACCAGGTGTGTCATGTGAGAGTGGATCCCAAATGTCCCAAGGGTACACTGGTACCCACTGGTGCTCAGTCACAGGGTTTGGCCAGTGTAGCGCTTGGGGAGGAGTTGGTTCCAGGTGGATGGGAGTCAGCTGATATGAACCTTGTCTCACTAGGAGACAGTGAGATGGTCCAGAGAACCCTAGTGCATGAGAACACTAAAGCAACAGGCAGTGGGTAACCATTAATGCACAGAGGGTGGAGGCTCTGAGAGACACGAGCCAGCATGACTACAGCGAGGACTCGCCTGGTGTCTGAGGAGCAGATAGATCCCTGTGTACTTCACCAAGTAGTTGCAGTGGACAGCTCACAGCACCTGGGCAGAGTGAAGCAGGTTCCCTTTGAATGGTAGGGTTTCAGGTTCCTTGAAAGTAGCAGTGAGTCAACCATGCCTGTGGATTGTTTGCTGGCAATGACCTGGGGGATTCCACTTGGAAGGAGGTGGAACACAGGTCACACTTGGAGATACTGGGTCTGCCTGGGTGGGTGTGCATATCTACTCGGTCAATGTCAGCCCGGCAGGTTGGTCAGAAGCCCCTGGAGCCTGAAACAGTGGCCCAGGGGTCTGCCAAAAGGAGTAAGGGGTGTAGGAAATCAGCCCAGAAGTTCCAACGGTCTGGGAGGAGGCTGAACCTTTTGGTGAAGCCCTGGAACCTACAAGGGAACTGGTGGCTGAGCTGGGGAAGGTCCCTGAGCTGTCACAGTGGCAGCAGGAAGGGGAACCCACAAAGGAGGTGCTCTGTGAGGCACAGAGAGTATGCCTACTCTGGAGGATTTGCAGCAGAAGGCTGCAGACCAGGTGGCTGGCAAGGAGCCAGGATCTCACCTGATTTATTGGGAGGACGGACTCCTGTATAGTGAGCCTGAGGTTGCTGAGCCTGGGTCAGCCCGTGTGCTGGTGATACTCCAGTGCTTCAGATCCTTCCTACTGGGTCTGGCTCATGACATGCCTTTAGCTGGACATTTAGGGCAGGATAAGTCCTTTCAAAGGGCTTGTCACCCACTTTCACCTGCCCCTAATGTGCAGGCACTCAGATGCACACTGTAGGTCTTGCCCAACTTGCCAGGCAAAGGGCAAGAGTGGGGGGAAAATGCAAGGCTCCCCTCCAACCTTATTCATTGATTAGTACCCCATTTGCAAGGATTGGTATTGATATTGTGGGGCTCTGGATCCCAAGACAGCCATGGGCTCAGGTTTATCTTGGTCGTGGTGGACCATGCCAACCGGTACCCAGAAGCCATTCCACTGAGGTCAATCACCTCCCCAGTGGTGAGGTGTGGATTGATGGGGGTTTTTACCCACATGGGTTCCCCAAGGAAGTGGTATTTGATAGGGTCACCAATTTCATATCTATGTATATGAAGTCTCCTTGGCAGGAGGGTGGGATAACGTATAAGTTCATCACTCTTTACCACCCCCAAAGCAACTGTCTGGTTGAAAGGTTCAACTGCACCTTGAAAGGCATGATCATCGGCCTGTCATAGCACTTGAGGCATAAGTGGGATGTCCTCTTGCCATGCCTTCTGTTTGCCTACAGGGAGGTGCCTCAAATAGGGCTCGAATTTAGTCCTTTTGAGTTACTGTATGGCCACCCTGTCAGGGGACCTTTGAGTCTGGTGCAGGAGGGCTTAGAGAAAGCCCCTAGTAAAACTCCCCAGGATATATTCAGTTACCTGCTGGCTTTCAGAAACAAAATGCCCGCTTTAGAGTTCTCGCACAAGAGAACCTAGAAGCAAGCCAGGAAGACATGAAACAGTGGTATGACCAGAATGCAACTCTGGTCGAATTTCAACCTGGACAAAAAATGTGAGTGATGGCACCAGTGGAGCCTAGGGTATTCCAGGACAAGTGGACTGGGCCATTTGAGGTAGTAGAGTGCAAGAGTGAAGTCACCTGCCTGGTGGACATGCAGACTACCAGGAACACCTTGAGTGCCCTACATGTGAGCCCCCTCAAGCCACACTTTGAGCTGACTAAATTGTCCATGCTCCTAGCAACAGATGACGGGGAAGAGAAAGAGAGTGAGCCTCTTCCTGACCTACTGTCTACTGGGTGTGAACCTCTCCCCCTCCCTGACCTTAGAACAACAGGGGGACTGTTGTCGGGTATTGGGTCAGTTTGCCTCCCTGTTCTCCTTGATCCCAGGTGTCACTCACTTGTGTACACAAGATGTGGACCCTGGAGACAGTCCACCCATTAAACAGAAGGTTTACAGGGTGACTGATAAGGTCAGGGCTAACATCACAGATTAGGTATCAAAGATGTTAAACCTAGGGGTAAATGAGTTCTCTAGTAGTCCTTGTGCCAGCCCTGTGGTCTTGATGCCAAAGGCCGCTGCTCCTGGTGCCACTCCAGAACTCAAGTTCTGTTTGGACTACTGGGGTCTCAATGCGGTCACTAAGACTGACGCGCACCTCATCCCTTGAGCTGATGAGCTCATTGATCGGTTGGGAGCTGCCAAATACCTTAGCACCTTTGACTTGCCATCTGGGTATTGACAGATTGTCTTAACTGAGGGGGCCAAGGAGGGATCAGCATTTTCTGCCTCAGATGGGCACTACCAGATTACAATGATGCCTTCTGGGCTAAAAAATAATGCTGAGTTCAATTCCACTTGGGAGAGACACCTGCAGCATCTCTGTAAAGTGATGGAGGCCCTGCAAACAGGCAGGCCTCCCTATCAAGACAAGCAAGTGCCAAATAGGGCCGGGTTCAGTAGTGTGTTTGGAACACCAGGTAGGGAGTGGCCAGGTGGCACCCCTACAGTCAAAAATTGACACCATTCTGGCTTGGGAGCCTTCCAAAACCCAGACAGAGGTGAAGGCCTTTTTGGGCCTCACTGGCTGTTACAGATGGCTTGTCAAGGGGTATGGCACCATTGTTGTCCCCTTGAATGAGTTGACTTCTAAGAAGCAACCAAGGAAGGTGATCTGGACAGAGTATTGCCAGGCCGCTTTTGATGCCCTCAAGGCTGCCATGTGCACAGCACCTGTGCTGAAGGCACCTGATTTCTCCAAGGAGTTTGTTGTACAAACTGATGCCTCAGAGCATGGTATAGGAGCAGTTTTATCACAGCTTAACGAAGAGAGCATAGATTAACCTGTAGCCTTCATTAGCAGGAGGTTTCTTCCCAGGGAACGTCGGTGGAGTGCAATAGAGCGTGACGCTTTTGCTGTAGTCTGGGCTTTGAGGAAGCCAAGAACCTACTTGTTTGAGACTCACTTCCAGGTTCAGATAGACCACAGGCCCCTCCGATAGTTAATGCAGATGAGGGGTAAGAATCCTAAACTATTGAGGTGGTCCATTTCCCTACAGGGGATGAACTTTACGGTGGAACACTGCCCTGGCACAGAACACGCCAGTGCTGATGGATTGTCCCGATTCTATTGCCTTAGTGATGAGAACTTCCATGAGGTTGGGTTATTGTTCCCCACTTTCAGCTGGGGGGGGCATTTGTTAGACTTGGCATATTTGGTGTGGTCTCCCCTAACGTTTTCCCTCTGTTTCCCAGGTTGTTGATGTGTGCTGGACTCTGTTTTTACTGTTTTTGATACTGTGGGGACTTTACCACTGCCAATCAGTGCTAAAGTGCAAGTGCTCCTATGTAAAATGCATGAGTAATTGGCTTTCCATGATTGGCATATTTACTTTACTAGTAAGTCCCTAGTACAGTGCACTAGAGTTGCCCAGGGCCTGTAAATCAAATGCTACTAGTGTGCCTGTAGTACTGGTTGTGCCACCCACTACAGTAGCCCTGTAAACATGGCTCAGACCTGTCACTGCAGTGTCTGTGTGTGCAGTTTTAAACTGCCAATACGACTTGGCAAGTGTACCTACTTGAAAGGCCTAAACCTTCCCTTTTTCTACATGTAAGGCACCCCTAAGTAGCCCCATGGGCACGGTGCAGTGTATGTTTAAGGTAGGACATATTTTAGTGTGTTTTATGTGTCCTATCAGTGAAATACTGCCAAATTTGTTTTTCACTGTTGCAAAGCCTGTCTCTCTCATGGGTTAACATGGGGGCTGCCTTTAAATATGATTAAAGTGCAAATTCCCCTTGGGAGCAGATAGAAATTTGGCGTTTAGGGTCTCTGAACTCACAATTTAAAAATGTATCTTTTAGTAAAGGTTGTTTTTAGATTGTGTGCTTGAAAATGCCACTTTTAGAAAGTAGGGCCCATATTTATACTTTTTTAGCGCCGCATTAGCGCCGCTTTTTGACGCAAAAACAGCACTAATTTACAAAATACAATTGTAATTTGTGAGTTTGCGCCATTTTTGCGTCAAAAAGCGGCGCAAATTTGGCGCTAAAAAAGTATAAATATGGGCCTAGGTATTTTCTTGCTTAAATCCTTCTGTGACTACCTGTTTGTGGATTCCCTGACTGGGTCAGTTTGACAGTCGGGCTGTTTGCACATCTCCTTTAGACAGTGACACAAAGGGAGCTAGGGTGAAGCCTGCATTTTCTATTGCGCCATCTGAGCTGGAGGGGGAGAAAGGGGTGATCACTTACACCTGAATTGGCTGTTCCTCCCCTCACACAATGCAGTCTCCAACCCCCTGGTGTGTGTCTTGGGTCTGGCCTGGGCAAGGCAGGATCTTACAAACAAGATAGACTTTTCTTTGAAGTTTGCCTACTTCAAGGGCAAAAAGAGGTATAAGCAGTGGACCCAAAACCCCAGAAAATTGGATCACTTCTGGATTCAAGAGGAACCTCTGCCACAGAGAAGATCTGAAGAGCTGAGGAGAAGTGCTGCCCCTGCCTGTGACTGTGCTTTGTTGGGCTATCCTTCAGTTGCTTCTTCTGCCTGTGAAAGGGGACAAAGACTGGACTTTGTGGTATTTTGCTGCTTGAGAGGAATCTCAAAGGGCTTGCATTGAGCTTGCCCTCTATTTTGTAGTCTCAGGGCCATCAAAGACTTCCTCTGCCAGCAACTGAACTCTATGCTGAGACTCCTGCCCTGCCAAGTGGTGACCTATCAGGTTCCTGGTCTCTTGAAAGGAGAAGGTAGTGAAAAACCAAGGAAACTGACTTCGGACGACTCCGGCCCAAATCCTGTGACGCCGCCTGCAATCGAAGCCATGGTCCTTGCTGGAGTGCGATGACCCTGCAGGCCCGACGGCACTGAAGCGCTGCCAAAGTCTGCGACTCCGTAAAAGTCACTATACCACATCGTGACCACCAGATATCAGCTCTGCCCGAAGTACGTGGATTCAACACTTCGCACCGCCGCCGCCTGACCTCCACTGCTCTCCAGCAAGGACCCAATGCCTCTTCTCAACACCTCTGCTCCTTCGCCCCGCAGCACTGGAACCGACACCGCCTCAAATCCAGCGACATTGTGATCCCTGACTCCGTGCACCCGATTGTTTTCACATTTCTCTAAGGTACGTACCTGGGGGTCTGCGTGACTCCGTGACTGGCGCCATTGGTGTCGGATTGGTGGGAATGACTCCGCCACAATGCTGTGATATCACCTTATCGAAGCATTTATGTTTCTAAGCGCTATTTTTTAGTTTAATCATTACAAATTCATAACTTGACTTGTGTATGTAGGATTTTTGTCATTTTGGTCTTGTTTTGTTCAGATAAATATTGGCTATTTTTCTAAACCTGCGTTGGGTCCTTCTGTAGGGTTTTTACTGTATTACTGTGTGTGTTGGTACAAATACTTCACACATTGTCTCTGAATTTAGGGCTGCCCACTCGTGCTAAGCTACCAAGCGGGTGAGCGGGGGTTAACTGAGTGTGATTCTCCTTTACCCTGACTAGAGTGAGGGTCCTTGCATGTACAGGGGGTAACCCGACTGGCAAGTAAAGACCTAATTTCTAACAGCAAAAGATTCAAACTTAAAATTGCAAGAAGCATGGAGGGTGCTGTAATATGGCTCAAGGAAATGGAAACTGATAAAAAGGAAGTGAAGAAAGTAAAGGAGGAAGGGTTGAGTGAAGTGAGAGAAACAGATAGGAAAAAACAAGTTAAAACATGTGGGACTGATAGTGAAATTAAAAATGGAGCAACTAGCGGAGAAGGGTACGTTGCAAAGAAAACCTTGGGAAGTGATAGGCAAACTATTATTTGTTATAGGTGTGTCAGTCCAGGACATATTAGCTCTAAACTAGGTGTGGGGCCAGGAATGTTATCTGTAGGAGTTGCAGCAAGGGAGGGCATCTAGCTAAAGTGTATAGAATGAAAGGTAAACCACAAGGAGGAGTTAAGATGGTAGATTATGTGTGCAGAGATATAAAAGAAGTTGTAGTGGATCAAGTTGAAGAACCAATGCAGGACAAGAATTTTGGTTGGCATGCAGAAAAACAAAATGGGAAGTTGAGAATGGAAAACACTTGCAGAGTGGAGAAACCGTATAGTGCGGAATCAGTATTTGATAGATTCGGGTAGTTTATTCACTCTCATCAGAATGAATATCTATAAAGAGCAGTATAAAGGGAGTGTAGAAGAGTTACAAGTGTCTGACATGAAGGCAGTTGGATATGGTGGAAAGAGGATAGAATTTGTGGGGATGAGATGGATGAGCACTCCATTCAAGAACAGTGAAGATTGAGAAAGGGTGTATATAACAAAGGAGGGCTTGGATCTTCTAGGGTGGTGACACCAGAAAGACATGAACATTGTTTTGGATCTTAATGCTGATCAACCTGTCATGACAATAGAAACAGTTAATGGGCAGGAGAAGGAGAATAGTGAAGGTGAAAAAATAGTACTTGATGTTCTTCATGTTCTCTCAGAGAAATTAGGACTAATGAAGGGTTTCAATCATAGAATAAGTTTAAAAGAAGAAGCTGTGCCTGTGGTGCATAAAGTAAGACCAGTGCCATACCTGATGTCAGAGCCACTGAGAAAAGAATTTGATAAATTGCTGGCAGAAGGCACCATAGAACCAATTGAATCAAAAGACTGATTATCTCCAGTGGTAGTGGCTCTGATGGACAGAGTAAAAACTTGTCTATGTATAGATTTACAGGAATTGAACAAGAATATATGTGTGGAAAATAGTTCAATGTGTTTCGCATGTCATTGGCATACCACCAAGTGAATCTACATGAAGAGTCACTACCATTAACTTAATTTGTCACTCCTCTGGGGGCTTTCCAATATTGTAGGATGCCATTTGGACTTGCCTTGCCTTTGCCTCAGCAGTCTTCCAAAGAATGATGCAGAGTATTTTCCAGGGCATGGAAAAAGTTTTGTCCTTCCAGGACGACATCTTCGTAGTAGGTAGATTGGAAAAAGAACATGATGGGGTGTTGAGAGAAATTGTGTCAAGGATTGATAAATAAGGACTGACCATAAAAAGGCAAAAATGCCAGTTAAAAAAGAGCAAGGTTGATTATTTAGGTCATGAAATTTCAGAAATGGGATTAAGTCAAAAGAGCATCATCAAGGCTATTTCTGAGGTGCCTAGGCCACAAAATAAGGAACAATTGAAATCTTTTGTCAGACTTGCTGAATATTGTTCTAAGTTTATATGTTTATATGTGTATATGTAATTTTAATGAAAAGGTTGAACCTATGCAGTTCTTATTAAAGAATACAAGTATATTTGAATGGGGAAAAATGCATTTGTTGAGATCAAATAATCTATCATTAAGTCACCATCACTGTGTCATTTTAATGTGAACAACAAAACTGTGCTCACCACTGACACCAGTAATATTGGAAGTGGGGCTCTGTTATCTCAGAGGGTGGATGGACAAGAATGGGGAAAATGATTTGGTTCCAGCAGTAAATTGCAGGGAGCAGAACAATTCTATTCCACCATAGAGAAGGAGGCATTGGCTTGTTGTTAGGCAATACATCGTTTTAAATACTACTTGTGGGGTTTACCTTTTACTGTCAGAACTGCCTATAAACCTCTACTCCACATGTTTAAGTATGGGAAAGGATTAGAAGGTGGGGGGACACCAAGAATAATGAAATGGTTATTATCAGTGATGGATTTCAATTTTGTAGCAGATTATGTCAAAGGAAAGAAAAATGTTGTGGTAGATTGCCTGTACCAAATGCCATTGGATAAAAGCCTGTATATTGAAGGACAAAAGGAACTGGAAGTGGTGAGTATTGGTGATGTGGGAGAATTAGCATTGACAGAGGATGATTGGTAAAAGGCTGTGGCAGAGGATAAAGCTTAGGGAGAGTTAACGCATCTTATAAGTGGTAGTTTGACCAGGAGACTGGAGAAAGTGAAGGAATGAAACCATAAAGTGTGGCCATGGATGAATTGAGTATTTGTGGGGCAAGACGTGTCATGAGGACATCTGGGAAGAAGTATGAATAAAAGTAGGTTGCAGCAGATTTTCTGGTGGTCAGGAATAGATAGAGAGGTGGAAGAAAAGGGGAGAGACTGCAGTACATGTGGTAGTAGTGATAAAAGTTAGAAAAGGAGAGAACCACCTCGGCGTTGTAGGAAATTGGGAACATTTGGCAATGTATTTTATTGGTCCGGTGAAAAAACTTAGGCAACATGATCAATTCTTCGATCGATTCTTGGTTGTCATTGCTGACTATCATAGTAAGTGGTTTGTTGTGAAGAGTATGGAACGTGCAAATGTGGAGTGTGTTGTGAAGTTTCAAAAAGAAGTATTCATGGAAGAAGAAATTCCTAGAGTGATTACTACGGATAATGAAGTACAATTTATTTAATCAAAAATGGTGAATTTCTTGAGACAGCTATGCATCAGACATGAGAAAGTAGCACTATTTAAGCTGCAGGCAAATGGTTTAGTTGAGAGAGTGAACTGTATCATAATGGAAAACATTCAGCTTTCAATAGCTAATGGACTATTTTGGAAGGATGAGTTGGACAAAATGATTTGGGCCCATGGGATTTCTCCACATCCCACAACAAGAGTGTTGCCATTTATTATTTGTAGTTTGTTTGCTGTCAGCAAACTGGAGGTTGCAGTTACTGGAATTGAATAAAGAAAATTGAAATTATATAAGCCTTGTGTAAATTACTCCATAATTCTTGCCACATATGATGTCCATATAAAACTAGATATCTTCCCTATCTGTTTTTCCAGAAAACGCAGTGGTATGGTATTAAACAGGAATGTCACCTTTGGAAAAATCATCATTTTAATAAGGTTTGCCCTCCTATATATACTAGTGACAAATTGTCTCACCTTCTCAAAGATTTATCAACTTCTTTACATACCTTAGCTAGGTTGTGCCCCTGCAGCTCCTCTAGGCTTTGGATAATTTGGACCCCTAAGTATCTGATCTGTTTTTTCAATGGAAAGTTCTGACTCACACTTGCCTATGCTGTCACCTCCACGTCAGAGTTCGAGCTCAGAGTTCTCAACAGCTCTACTTTGAGTGCATGCGCTACCCTCAATCCCCTTCCTGTTTCTGGCTCCATCAATACATCTATCCAAATCCTGACCAACTCTGTCATTGTTTTCCATGCCAGAAGGGCACCACTCTTTTCCACATAATGAAATTGTTATAACCTAATCATATTCCATCTATTTATTACCCTTTGCTCAAGAGTGACCATGATTTCATCTTGCAACTTCTCTAGCTCATACCTAAGCTTTATGCCATGTTCTACAGAAGTCTGAGCTAAGGCCTGAATTTCCCTTTCCTTCTGACCAATTTTATCTGACATCTCCCCCGTCACTTTTTGAAGCCTAAGTGTTTCACGTGAGCAGCCTTAATTACACATCCCCTCAAAAATGCTTTATAGGTATCCCATGCAATCTGGTCACTAGACATCCGGCTATTATTCTGAAAGAAAGTCCTAGACTCCTGAGCTAGACCTGTAATTATCTCATCGTCTTGTAATAGTTTTCTACCAAAATCTACCTCCGCTTAAGTATCATCATTGGAAACTAAGGGGGTCATTCTGACCCTGGCGGCCGGTGACCGCCAGGGTCACCGACCACGGGAGCACCGCCAACAGGCTGGCGGTGCTCCCGAGGGCATTCTGACCGCGGCGGTTCAGCCGCGGCCAGAAAGGGTAAACCGGCGGTCTCCCGCCGGTTTACCACTGCCCTTGTGAATCCTCCATGGCTGCGGAGCGCGCTCCGCAGCCATGGGGATTCTGACACCCCCTGCCGCCATCCTGTTCCTGGCGGGTCTCCCGCCAGGAACAGGATGGCGGTAGAGGGTGCCGCGGGGCCCCCGTAAGAGGGCCCGCAAAGTATTTCAGTGTCTGCTAAGCAGACACTGAAATACGCGACGGGTGCAACTGCACCCGTCGCACCCCTGCAACTACGCCG